>NW_027070011.1:0-8713 GCF_002906115.3 Quercus suber | reverse complement strand
GTTCTTGTTAAAGTTCAATCTAATGATCTAGCCTCTAACACTTTCCATCCCCCTTTGCTTCCAATCTTGCTTCCTCATCACTTCAAACTTGATAATGTGTAAAAACCATTTTCTATTTGCATTAAATAAAATGTTGAAAAATGTAAGAAATTGATAGAAGTGGACCCTGAAGAGAGCGTACTATGTGTTATTGAGAGCTTTTCACATTGTCCAAAAGAATCGGAGCCTGACCACATGTTTTTGAAGGCTACAATGGCTGCATCAGAATGCGTTCAAAAGTATATAGATATGAGGTTTGATGTACGATTGTTTACTTCAATTTTATGAAGAACATATAAATTGAGTTGTCACTCATATAAGCCATCCATGCGTAAGCTCCAATTTTGAAATGGTAAATAATTTTACAAACCCTTCTCCTTCTCTCTCTCCTGGTCGATGTATGCAACTAATACATTTTCATGGATAAAGTCAATTAGGTTAAACCTGTCATAAACATTAGAATTAGATTATAACATTACTCACTTTGTAGTAAGGTGTGAGAATGAAATTTTAACTTAATTTTAAAAATCAGGAACCAAAATTCTATATAAAATGTCTAGCCTATAATTGTTTAAGTTGGGCTTAAAGACAGACTAATAATTAAGTAGAAGATAACACAATCCGTGTGTGCTTCTACAATGCCCTTAGTTTCATAATTCACTTTCTTTTATAAATAAATGAATTTTGATATTCTTATTATTGGCTTTTTGTAAGCAAAATATTTTTCATTTCCATATTCCTACCAAAGATATTTTTCATTTCCATATTGAATAGTGTATAATTTCTAAATGCACGTGATTACATGATTACTAATCCTATTCAGTAACACGTTCTTCTATATTTTTCTATAACCACTTCATTTTTTGTGGTGTATATTATATTTTATGTATTCAATGGTTTCAGATACAATTGGAGGAATATTAGCATTTGTCCAAGACATAGAGGCGCCAAATGAAAAACTCAAGCGTATCTTGTTTCCAATTGTGCTATTTAAAGTTTAATAATAATATTACTTGAGGATATTGTTGTTAGGTTCTAAAGATTTAGGATTTTATGTATTTAGAACTCTAATGTGTAATGTTGGCAAACCATGATCAAAACAATATATTTAGTCTTGTTTAGACTTGCTCAAAGTATGTTTATTTGTAAAACTGGAATCGAGTGATTGCAGATTTATTGGACTAAATCTGTATGGCTCGATCGATCGAAAATTAGACTCGATCAATCGAACCACGTACAGATTTATTTTTCTACAGAGTTCCAGTTCAGCCCAAACTCTATTTAAACGTCTTGGGGTTCAAGTAAAACACTCCTATATATAAGGAAAACCCTAGAACGTTTTTGGGATTTTTTGAGAGAGAGAAGAGTGTGCCTCTTTTGTATTTAGGGTTTTGTACCCAAACCTCTCTAAGCCTTTGTTGCTCATATTGCTGTTTTGTGTAAATCTCTTGTGAGATCTTTGAGGAGTTTTCCTTTACACAAAACTTAGGGTTTTCAAGGTGTAGATATTATCAAAACCTTGATGATTATTCAGTTGCAGATTCAAAAACTTAAAGAATATCAAGCGTGGGTGCTTGTAGCTGATTGAAGAATTCAAGAAAGAATGAGTTTGTAGATTCGGAACTTGCACATGATCATGTCAGTAAGTTCTACTGGTGGGTAGCATTAGGAAGTCAAGCGGGGAGCTTGTAGTCCTTTTGTATGAACTTCGATTCTTTCATAGTGGATTCAGGTTTGCCTTGAGGATCGGTGGGTCAAATCCTCCCAAGGTTTTTACTGTGTGGTTTCCTGGGTGATCATATCATTGTATCTTTTATTATTCCGCTGCTTTATTATTTTGATATGATTATTTGATTGTTTTAACCTAGAATTGCATAATTTGACTAAGTAACAACTTGGCTAATTAATCTAGGCTAACCAATCTGGTTGTGTTTTAAGGGGTCTAAAACCGTTCAGTTGTGTTACCTAAATTCATATTATCGTATATTTGAGTCTTGAGAGCTTTGTCGATTGGGGCATTTTAAACCCAAAATCAATGGGACGTCAAAGCTGAAATTTGATATGGGAGACTTTATTGTTAATTCAGTCCAATGTTCAGAAAAATTTAATGGACTTCGTCGCTAGTCATGCTCTTTGCTCCTTGTTTTTGAATGGAGATGTGTTTTAAGAAAACACCTAGTTGCCTGTTGGACTTTTAAGCATTTTGCTTCGTTTAATATTCACCGTTGTTTGTGTCCTCAATACAATAGGCCAAAAAAGTCAAATGACTCATTTCTGGGATATTACCTACAGTGCCGCCTAAACCATGAAGGCGCTTAGGTAATTGTCTAATGCTCCCAAATAAAAAGAAGGCTTCTTTGATTAACTAATATATTATTATTTATGTTTTAGAACATTTGCATCAGAATATGTATAATAGAAAAATGTTTCAAATTTACACATTTAAACTTTAAAATAACCTCTCTCTCTCTCTCTCTCTCTCTCTCTCTATATATATATATATATATCATATCATATCAAGCTAAAAATGTGTAAATATACATAGTTATAATAACTGTGTAAATATACATAGTTATTGTAACTTTGTGTTAGGTTCTAAAGATTTAGAATTAAATGTTTAGAGTCCTATTTTGTTTATGGTGACAAACCGAGAACAAAAACAAGTCAAGTCTCAAGAATATTCAAGCTGCAAAAAGAATTAAAATTCAATGAAGCTCGACCGATCGAAGAATAGGCTTGACTGATCGAAAATCACAGTAAAGCAGTTTCTACAGAATTTTAAATCAGACCCAAGCTTGCGAAAACATTTAGGGTTTTAGTCTAATACTCTTAAGTATAAAAGGAAAACCCTAACCATGTTTTGAAGACTCTTAGAAGACTTGTGAGTCACTCTTGTGAGATCTGAAAGGTTTTGTACCTTCTAACTCCACAAGTATTTACCGAAATAAGATTTACAATCAAGTGCTAGTGGAATCTAGTTGTTGCTACAAGATCAACAACTGGTGATCTAGAATCTTTGAGTGGGATCTCAAAGTCATAAGTATGGGAGCTTGTGTGCTGCAAATCCAAGAGAGAAGAGTCTGTGGATTTGGAGCTTGCACGTGATTATGTCAATAAGTTACTACTAGAGGTAGTAATAGATTTAGGGTTAAATCTTTTGTAAAAAATTCAATTATCTATTAGTAGATTTTTTTTATCTTGAGGATAGCTAAGTCAAATCATCCCTAATTTTTTACCTTGAAACGATTCATTACATTAGTTTTCTTGGGTGGTCATATTTGTGTGTTATTTATTTTTCCGCTGTTGTACATGATATGATCTTTCACTGTTTAACCTATGTCTCATAATTAACCTAAGTAATCACTTGGCTAATATAGGTTGAACAATTTGTTTTAAGGGGTCTAAACAAACAAACACTTTCTATACCATTTTTTTTTCTCTTAGCTCTCGCCTCATCTCTCTCTCTCTCTCTCTCTCTCTCTCTCTCTCTCTCTCTAAAGCTAATAATAAACAAAAAAAAAAAAGAAGAAGCTAATAATAAACAAAAAAAATGAAATATGATTATTTAAATAAAATAAAATATAGAATAGATAATATAATATGAGTGTTTTTGAAAAGTAAAAAAAGTAGATCTTAGCGTCCATTTAGAACGGCTTATTTAGCTGAAATAGAAAACAATTTGCTGAAAGTATAAAAAAAATGTTAAAAAATAAGTTGAATAGTATAGTGGGACTCATGAATAGTATTAAAAAGTATAATGGGACCCATAAGTAGTAGCAAAAATAAATTAAAAGTAAAGATAAGCTAAAAAATTTAGCTCATCTCAAATGTACCCTATTACTAAAATTTACAGAATTTTGATGAGAGCTGATATGAATATTCTTAAAATGGGCAAGAGTTTTCCTTTATAGGAAGGCTGGGCCCAATAGGTATGGGCCAAGTAAAAACTGGCCAGCCCAGCCCATTGACAACACCTAGAGGAAGTCTTGAAGCTTTGTCTGGTTTTTTACGTCAAGCACAAGTAAGAGGCTGAGGAGGTAGTAAAATGAGGCATCTCTCACCTAAAAGGTAACAGCTTCAGAGCAGGCAGGGCTAGGTCCAGATGGTAATCTTTGGAGCCAATAGGCCATGACGTCCTTGGCCTTCACATAGATAAGAGACAGTGTCTCCAAGTGATTAGCATTCCCAAAATCTTCAAATAGCACTCTAGTTGCTTCAACTACGGCATGGTTAAATATAGCCACACAAATAACAAAGATGATCAAAAGGGTGCTTCTATTTCTGAAATTCATCTTTTTTTTTTTGGTCAGAATACGTGAAGGAGACTAGAAAAAGGTTTTGCATTCTTTACTAAAAGCTTTTATCTTTATTTTATTTTATTTTATTTTTTTTGAGAAAAAAAAAAAANCAAGGCCCCCCGGTTTTTTTTTTTTTTTTAATTTTTTTTAATTCATTGTATATTTCATTTTTGTAGTTGAGTTTTTTTTTTTTCTTCCTAATCAGTCTGATTAGCCTAACCCAAATAGCAACTATCCAACTCAAAAACTTAACGAAAATAATAAAAACATTCACAGGTGATTGTATTTTAAAAAAAAAAAAAAAAAACTATTTTACCACCAAATACCAAAAAAAAAAAAAAAATCATGTGTTATTGGAGAAACTAAAACTAAAATTTTTGTAGCTACAATAAACTGGTATAAATACCAGTTGACTATAGCAAGTTATTAAAAATAAAATAAAATATTTTATTAAAATTATATCTCTTCTTTCAATTAAAAAACTCAAATTCTCTATCTTCCTTATTATTTTAATGAGTTATTTATATTATTTTTAATAAAGTGATAAAAAAATATAACATTTGATATTGAGTGTATTGTAAAGTGAAGTGATAAAATAGATAAAACAGTTTTTTAGGTAGTAAAAGTAAAAGTTTTAGCACCACCATTGTGAATGCTCTAACTTCAAAAAATAAATTCTATCCAACCTAGTATTAAAAAAAAAAAAAACATTATTTTGTTTTTGTTTTTTCTTTGGTGGTAGATAATTGCATCTCAATGTATTTAAAAACAATGATCGATTTTGAATATCTATAATTTTTTAATACTATATAGATGTATATTTGATTTTCTTTTTCTTTTGTCTTTATATTCTCCTTTCTAGCTTAAAATTCTAGGTCCACTCGAGTGTAGCGTTTGTATCCCATGTCTTTGTATTAGGGGTTTTGGTTTAGGTAGGAAGTTTTAGAGCGACGTGTTGACGAGGGAATTGTGAAAGAGTCATGCACGTTAAGGCTGAAATAACTGAGGAAAGGTTTTGCTTGGTAAAGCGGATACGTGGGCTCCCGCGTATGAATGTGTCAACAGCTAAAAGGTTTGAATGTTTTATGTTTATAGTTCGCCTTTTTCATGATATTAACTATTAAGTCAATATTGGTGCAGGGTACTAATGGACATTCAGTACTAGTGGGTGACATTTTTAGAACTGAAATGAAAAATGGGTGACAATTAATTCAGTCCGAAGTTCAGAAAATTTGAATGGACTCCATCGCTAGTCTTGGGTGACATTTTTAGAACTGAAATTTGAAATGGGTGACAATTAATTCAGTCCGAAGTTCAGAAAAATTGAATGGACTCCATCGCTAGTCTTGTTCTAAATTTGCTTTCAATGGAGATGTTTTGAGAAAATACCTAGTTGCATGTTTGTTTTTAAAGCATTTGCTTTGTTTTTTGTGAACTTTTCTTTGTCCTCAACACAATAATCCCATGTTAGGATAGGAGGAAAAAGTCAAAGACTAAAACTATAAGCGCACACAAATTTCACAACCATTGATAAAGTTTTCACTGTTTTTTTTTTTTTTAATTTATTGCTGACATCACTCTTTTTTATGGGTCACTACCACATTAATAAGCGTGAAAATTTTTATCTATAAACTTTTTTCAAAAATTAATTACGAAAATATACTTTTAGTTCTTATATTTTGGACTTATTTTTATTTTGGTTCCTAAATTGATCTTGTGCTTACTTTAGATCTTGAAAATGAAAAATCATATTCAGTTTGGTCTCTACCATTAATCTACTAACAAAAAATTCATATGTGCCAAACGGAGTGCCTTGTTGACATGGTAAATATTGACATGGCTAATAAAATAATAATAAAAAATAACAAAAAATTAAAAACAAAATTCTGAATTTATAATTTTTTAAAAATTAATTAAAACAATTTAATTTATTTTTTATTTCTTTCTTTTTTAGAAGAACATATTCATGTTTTTTGTGTTATTTCCCATAACATGATTCACATTCTTAGAAAATCAATCCTTATTTTTTTATCATTTCTTTGTCTTACTTGTACTTTCTTTATAACCAAACAAATCAAAACAAAATAAATTGATTAAATATCTTTCTTGTCTTTTTTTCTTTTTCTTTTTTATTTCTTGTATTATTTTTTTAGAAGAACATGTTAATGTTCTTTGTGTTCTTCCCCATAATCAATCTCCAGCAAACCCCAAACCCAAACCTGCAAAGAATCAGACCGAAACCCAGATCTCCAGCAAAGCAACCAAACCCATAAACCCAACAACCAAACCAATCTCCAGCAAAGCAATTCGTAGCCTTTAAACCCATAAATTTTCTTGGCAAACAAACACACAAAAAACCCAGATCGATTGAATCATTGATGAAGATTGAACGAAATACCACAGGAAAAACAAACAAAAAACCCCCAAATCACCCCCATCGAATTAAAGAACATGAACATCAAATCCAAGCAAAAGAATAGAAACCCAGCAACCAACAAAGCACCACCACTTAATCAAATCTTCCAAAGTCTTCCAAAATTTCCCAGCAACCAGCAATGGTAAACCCACCTCCCTATAAATTCCCAACTCATCCACTCCCAAACCAAACCATAATCAAAGAAACTTCCAATACCACAACAAGTCATACAAAACAGAAAGAAATGTCAAAATGCGAAATGTCCAGCAAACGCCAAACCCAAATATCCAGCAAACCCCACTGTTCATGTTCTTTCAATTTCCACATCAACTTCTTTCTCCTCAGCCCATTTCGCTTCCCCAAAGGTTGACTCCACCGGCTCCTCAAAGCCCATCAAGAACCGTTCATCACTTCATATCTCCGCCGCTTGCACATCAATGGCGGAGAGGCCGACTACTGGGACACACACTACCACGATAGCGGTGGCGCGTGGTGGAGAAGAAGGCCAAGCTTGCGAGCTCCAGCCATGGAGCTACGGTGAAGAGAGAGAGACTTTGAGATTAGAGAGAGTTCCCATCCATGGAGGGTGAAGAGAGAGAGAGTTTGAGATTAGAGAGAGTATAGGTTTTTGTTTTAATCTGATGAGGTTAAAGAAAAAGAAATTTGAACTAATTTTAGCTTTTTTTTAACTAATTATTTTTCTCTGACTTTTTAAAAAAATTCAATTAAACAAATAAGAAAATTGCTGACATAGCATTATTTAAATGCCAAATGAATTTTTGCTGATGTGTATATGATATGAATGTGTGGCTAATGCTACACAGGATCAATTATTTATTTTTTAATTGCGAAGCCTACTAACAAGGCACTCTGTGTACCATATATGAATTTTTTGTTAGCTGGTTGATGGTGGGACCAAAATGGATGTGATTTGTCATTTTGAAAGACTAAGGTAGGCACAAAATTAAATTAGAGATCAAAACAAAAATAGACCCAAAATGTAGGGACTAAATATGCATTTTCGCCTAAATCAAATGTCTCATTTCTGGTATGTTACAGGTAGGAGGGTGGATGATCCCTCTAAACGGCGGGAGACAGTAAAATTAATTTTTATAAAGACTTCTTGTAGCCATTGTCCAACTTAAATGAATTAGTCCATCATGATTAACAAGACAGTGGAGTGAAGGAATGCATTAAAAACCCTAGTCTAAATTCTCTAAATGGGGAGTGGGTTATTTCATAGGAAAGCGATTGAGGCAAGGGGGTTCCCTTGTCCCCTTACCTCTTTATTATAGAGGTGGAGGCCTTCAATAGATTAATGAGAGCACAGGTGCAAGAATCTAATTACTTTAAGTTCCATCCTTAATGCAAGGGACTTCAGATTGTTGGTCTATGTAGAGCTTGGTTTTGTGTTTGATCCAGTTTGGACCTAACCCAACTTGGAAACATTAAGTTTAAAATGATATTTTTTGTGAGGCTTAGTACATCAGCCCAAGCTAAAGTAGTTTTTAGCCCCCATTGTTTGGGATATATATACTGTTATTTCAGAATTAGAGTTTGATACTGAAAATTGTAAGCCACCACTATACCATTCTCTCTGACATACTGAAAATTACTACGACTCCGTAGTGGTAGGCATAAATGTATTTCTATTTTCGCATCTCGCAAGTTTTGAGAATCGCATTAAATTCGCCAACACAGATCATCCACTTGAGTTTTGTTGATGATATTTCTCATATTCTCTATTCTTGACATTCCCTCTACTCTTCTCGTATAAGGCGAAACAATTTAACTCATACCCATATATATATATATATATAACTTTTGGACTTATTTAAGCAATCATTCAAAGAATTATTACAATTTGATCGGCTTTGTTTATTCCATTGATTAAAATTAAATGTTACACCATAATCCACAAAAACTCATTTCCAATATGTTTTCTTCTCCTTAAAATGAG
>NW_027070010.1:471133-503701 GCF_002906115.3 Quercus suber | reverse complement strand
TTTAGTGTCTTGAACAATATGTTGAAGTACGTTGGACATAAAAGGTGCAGATGAAGCTATAGTTATTCTTGTTAATGACACTTCATTCATTCGGGAGGTCTCTAGTGTTGGTGTTTCATTTGCTGGCTCAATGGGGTGTGTACTGTAGGGAATTAACCTGAAATTTCCAACCTATGAGAAACAAAAATAGAGAAAACACATGCCAAAAAAAATAATCACACGCACAAGACAATATTTACGTGATTCAGCAATTTGCCTACGTCCATGAAGTTTCAGGGATTTCACTATTATCAAGAAAAAATACAAAGTGTGGCAATACAGTTTTTCTCCCTATCAAAAACAACAACAACAAACCCTAATCACCAAAAGCATGCAACATTATTTGGGTCAAATTGGGTCGTCAATCAGATCAAACACAACTAAGCTCCACAAAGCCCAACATGCACAACATCCTGAGGGTTTAGCTATGAGTATGGTGCTTGCATCATGGGTGTTTCTTCCCATAATGCCATGTTATGGAGTGTAATTACCTCATTACCTCAGATAATATGTTATGCTTTGTAATCCATTGTACTTTTGACTTTTGAGTATATTTATCTCTTACATTCTAAAGGTAAAAGGCATTCTAAGATCAACTTGGTCATATGCTTCTCTCCACATAAAGAAAATAAATAAGAGAAATGGAAGCTTCTGGAAGATCAACATTATCACAGTTCGTAAAACTTTTCTGCCATTCTAGCCTTTATACTGTGACTTTTGTAATGCCCCTCGTAGTTTGTTACATGATCTTAGTATGCTTTTCTTTATATATATACAAGATAACACCCTTGAACTACTAAAGGAGTTGTGTTTCTGTTTGAGATCTATTGCAATATATTTTAGGTTTGATCCTGACCGGGCTAAACAACTTTCCCCATTATGCAAACTTGATGCTCCTATACCGATTGATCCCAATGAGGGCTGCAACTCTCACTCTCTCTCTCTCTCTCAAGATGACAGAAAAGAGTTGATGATTTTGATCACTGAGATCTCTCAAAAACAATATATGGGTATTGCTACGTACATGTGATATTTATGTGGATTTTAATTATAAGTAAAATTTCACTAAAAAAGAATTGGTGTTTAGAATTTATAGTAAAGAGCAATTTGGGTCGTCAATCAGATCAAACACAACTAAGCTCCACAAAGCCCAACATGCACAACATCCTGAGGGTTTAGCTATGAGTATGGTGCTTGCATCATGGGTGTTTCTTCCCATAATGCCATGTTATGGAGTGTAATTACCTCATTACCTCAGATAATATGTTATGCTTTGTAATCCATTGTACTTTTGACTTTTGAGTATATTTATCTCTTACATTCTAAAGGTAAAAGGCATTCTAAGATCAACTTGGTCATATGCTTCTCTCCACATAAAGAAAATAAATAAGAGAAATGGAAGCTTCTGGAAGATCAACATTATCACAGTTCGTAAAACTTTTCTGCCATTCTAGCCTTTATACTGTGACTTTTGTAATGCCCCTCGTAGTTTGTTACATGATCTTAGTATGCTTTTCTTTATATATATACAAGATAACACCCTTGAACTACTAAAGGAGTTGTGTTTCTGTTTGAGATCTATTGCAATATATTTTAGGTTTGATCCTGACCGGGCTAAACAACTTTCCCCATTATGCAAACTTGATGCTCCTATACCGATTGATCCCAATGAGGGCTGCAACTCTCACTCTCTCTCTCTCTCTCAAGATGACAGAAAAGAGTTGATGATTTTGATCACTGAGATCTCTCAAAAACAATATATGGGTATTGCTACGTACATGTGATATTTATGTGGATTTTAATTATAAGTAAAATTTCACTAAAAAAGAATTGGTGTTTAGAATTTATAGTAAAGAGCAATATTCTTTATGGAGTGGTCATCATAATGTTCAATTTTATAATATTAATAATAAAAAAAATTGTTGTGTTAGTAATATCTATATATTCTTGATAAATTCTCTACTAACTAGTAAGTTGCCCATGTGATGTACGGATAATTTGGGATATTTTATGTAAAACAGTTTTGAATAATATTGTACATAAATTATAAAGACAAAGTAAATTAAATTAGAGTAAAGAAACATATACATTTAGAAATATTAAAAATTGGTTTAGTAGCTTCACTGTATATTTGTAGCCTTCTTAAAGTAAGATTATTATTTTTTTAAAATCATGAAACTAAAAATAAATGCAAAAGAATAACGGGACCACGAAAATAAACTAATTTGTGGTGTGTTCACATACTTCATACTATAAAATAAAAGTATACCCAATTCTCTAACTGTCTTCCACTCATCGATATTGCATCATTAAGACGCAGTGTGGGCAAGTGTGTATGCATGTGTTTTATAGATGATTTAAAATTAAACCATGGTAGAATATGACTTTACATTGCAAACCAAATATTCTCTCTACTTATATACCTAAAACAAAAACTAACCAAATTACCTAAACCTAAATCATATTTAAGCCCCTAATTTAAAAAGAAAAAAAGATTACCTATAGAGGTTTCAGTGTCTTGATGGTGATGCGAGGCTAGTATAATGGAGGTGGTGACCCCTCAGATTCCTCTTTCTTTCTCTTTCAAGTGTTTTGTTAGTATCAGGTCTTTTATTTTGGTAATATAGTAAAATAGTGTCTTTTATTTATCAATCTACAACATTTATGTGTCTTTCTATCTCTCTCTAGAGTCTTATCTCGTTAATTATTACTGTTAGTCCTTAACTTTTTTTTTTTTTAAAATACTAAAACAGTGGGTATGCCAAAAGACATGAAGAATAGTGAAATGTGTAGTGCAAGCTTAGGCAATTAATGAGATAACAGTAAAATAAGATAATGTGAACTTTTGGGCAATAATAAAAAATTTAAAAAAAAAAAAAAAAAACTTAATGAAAGCGGTAAAAAAAAGGCTAAATGCAAAATTATAATGCCACTTGACAGGACCTCATGCACTCTTGCATGACGTCTCTGAAAGAGAGACATTTTGTAATAACTTTTATTTTACAATATTCCTCCAAAAAAAAAATTCACTTGTTCCTTGAACTGAATAATTATAATGGTTATATGTGTTCAATCTATAATTATTGTTTCACTGCATATTTATAGCATTCTCAAGGTAAGATTAAATTTTATTTTATTTTTTAGATCATGAAACCAAAAATAAATGCAAAAGAGTAACAGGACTATGAAAATCAAATAATTTGTGCTGCGTTCACATATTTAATATTATAAAATAAAAGTATGTCCAACTATCTCACTGTCTTCCACTCATTGATAGTGCAACATTAAAACATGGCATGGCAAGTGTGTATGCACATGTCTTATAGGTGATTTAAAACTATGGTAGAATATGGTTTTACATTGCGTACCAAATATTCTCTCTACTTATATACCCAAAACAAAAACTATCCAACCAAATTACCCAAACCTAAATCATATTTAATCCCCTAATTAAAAAGAAAAAAAAAAATCATCGGAGTTTCAGTGTCTTGATGGTGATGGGAGGCCAATATGACGGAGGTGGTGGCTCCTCAGATTCTCTTTCTCTCTCTTTCAAATGTTTTGTCAGTCTCAAGTTTTTTATAGTGAAATAATGCATTTTGATTTTGTAGTGAAACAATGCATTTTATTTAACAATCCACAACATTTTTGTGTCTCTCTATCTCTCTCCAAGGTCTTATCTAGTTAGTTATTACTATTAGTCTTTAATTATTATTTTTTTGCTTTAAAAAAAATAAATATATTAAAATGGTGGGTATGTTAAAAGACATGAAAAAGAAAGAAACATGTGATGTAATCTTAGGCAATTAATGAGAGACTAATGTGATAATAGTAAAATAAGTTAATGTAAACTTTTGGGTAACAATTAAAAAAAAAAAAAACTTAATGAAAGAGGTAAAAAAATATTAAATGCAAAATTAGAGCATCACTTGGCAAAACCTCATGCACTCCCGCATTTTAGGTTCAAGTTACACCTGGTGTAACTCTAAGCGATATTACACCACTCAATTTTTTTTAATTTGATGTGAATATTGATAAATCCACCATTAGATTACATTATCTTTGTATATTCTTTATGCTTGCAAAATTTCAAGGTGATCAAAAATTAATATCCATGTCATCAATCAATTGTTAAAATTTTAATTTTTATAGTTTAAAATAATGCATAAAATATGAGTTTATGGATCAAATCGTAAATAGCATCTGATTGATATGAAAATTGGCATGCATGTTAAGAACATATAGAACATATAATTCAACGGTTGGATTTTCAAAATATTAATTCAATAACAAGTTATTGGGTGGTATAACATTACTTAGAGTTACACTATGTGTAACATGACCTCAACTCTTATATATATATATATATATCGATGATTATTCCTTTATAACTCCTAATCGCTATTATCAATTGTTAAAATTCAAATTTTTATAGTTTAAAATAATGTATAAAATATGAGTTTATAGATCAAATGGTAAAGCGTATCCGATTGATATGAAAATTGGCATGCATGTTAAGAACATATAGAACATGTAATTCAACAGTTGGATTTTCAAAATATTAATTCAATAACAAGTTATTGGGTGGTGCAACATTGCTTAGAGTTATACTATGTGTAACTTGAACTCAACTCTTATATATATATATATATTGATGATTATTCCTTTATAACTCATAATCGCTAATCAACATGAGTCTTAAAAAATTTTGTTATGGGATTTTATCATATGTACAAAATAAGCATAGAATTTTTTTTTATCTTTAATTTTTTTTTAAAATAAAGATATTGCTATTGTGTTCATCCTTATAAGAATTTAAGCATAGATTAAATTTTCCATTATTTTTGATAATTTTTCTTTGATACCTTTATAATTTATATATTGTGTTGGTTTAAATAAATTTTTTCTCAAGCTTTTAGAAGATGGACTTTAGATAAGATGTTCAACTTTTATACGCCAAGCATTAACTATAAGTCTTGTACATGGAATAAATAGAGATAAGAAATTAAGAATATGGTTCATTTTGGTCGACTTTAGCTTGATTTGTCTAGATATCAATTTTCTCTCTTACCAAAAGTCCTACTTATTTTTGGCAGAAGTTTCCTTGATTATTACTCGTATACAAAATTCCAGGATCATTAAATTAGAATAGGTCCCTTACTAACCTAACCAATTGGAATAGGATGAAATTTCTTCCCATCCATACTAAATGTTGTATACACTCCAAATTTTTTCTACATCTCATAATGATACGATGTTGATAGGTGTCATCCAAGTCCAACATGATTGAAAGTTGTTATTGAGACTATGGCCTAGAAGATTTACTATTTAATAATTCACGAGAAAAATTAAACACTCATTTGATGTAACAGGAGACTATGAAATTTGACACCGTATACACTGGGGTTTGTTCTTGATGTTGTGAAATTGTTGTAGGTACTAAGAACTCTAGTTTGATTAGTTGGCAAGTCATGTTCTTTAATCTGGAAAAGTCAACAATGGAAAACTTTTATGTTCCTACAATAAATGTTTTGGACAGAAAATCGTTAGCCCCTTCATCCCATTGGGACCCCCCTATTTATACTAAGGAAACAGGGTCCAATATTCCTAAGTGTGACTTAGTTACATGGAATTTTTGTGCAGTTATGCCTAGGTTCCTTTTAAAAATTTAATTATAATTTTAAACTCAAATTTCGTGATTTTTATATGAATGTTGTGGTTTGATTTTGATTCAGTAAAGACATATTAGCCAAAAGAAACGAAGGTAGAGCTATTAAAGAAATAGTACTTTCAGATTAGCAATTACAAATGGCTAATGCAACGTTGTCATTTGTGGTTGTGTTATGAATAAGCAGTATGTTGTTTGAGCGACTAATTGAGGCAAAACAATTAACTATATTAAAATAAAAGGGATTAGCAACATTTTCTTTCTCCTTTACCATTTGTGGTTTATATATGTCTTTTTCACATATGCTCAAGTGAAGTACCAATTAGGATTTCCCTTAATAATGATAAACAAATTAATTTTTTTTTTAAAAGAAGTTCTATATTTATTAAATGATATATATAAATATATATATATATATATATGTTGAGGGCCATATAGTTGAATTGACACCTCCCCATACACAAAGTGTCTAGGGTTTAAAGGAGAAAATGTTCAAATTGCGAGAGTTAGGGAAAAAGGTTCAAGTTGCGGGGTTGCTAAAGCGGTTGCGATAGAAGTGTGGAGTGGACGTTTTTTTTTTTTTTTTTTTAGTCCTTAAGTATTTTGGATTGTTTCAAATGAGCAATGGCTCCTCTTGGGCTCCTAAAATTTTTGGTTTATTGATTTTGCTATCTATAACTTTGATTCTTCTTTACCTAATAAAGTTTGGAATTTTCTGCAAGTACATTTTTTTTTTTTCAAGAGAATGAATAGAAATCTCCATTCATGTTCATACTCATGTTAATGTTCATATTTGTATCTTTTGCAATACTTAATAAGTTGTTTACTCATTTTGTGAATTATCAATTGTAGTTAAGAAAAAAAGTATAAATAGAATACTATTCAATTAAATTAACGTGAAAAATTAAATCTATTAGATTAAAAAAATGGACAAGAAAATGAAAATTTTACAAAAAATTTCTTAAATAGAATTAAAATAATTCTTACTCAATATTGTTTATCAGGCAATCATGTACTAACTAACAACATTCCAATCATTACGTGCATAACGGCGTAATGAAATGGTTGTTCAGTTNATTGAGGCAAAACAATTAACTATATTAAAATAAAAGGGATTAGCAACATTTTCTTTCTCCTTTACCATTTGTGGTTTATATATGTCTTTTTCACATATGCTCAAGTGAAGTACCAATTAGGATTTCCCTTAATAATGATAAACAAATTAATTTTTTTTTTAAAAGAAGTTCTATATTTATTAAATGATATATATAAATATATATATATATATATATGTTGAGGGCCATATAGTTGAATTGACACCTCCCCATACACAAAGTGTCTAGGGTTTAAAGGAGAAAATGTTCAAATTGCGAGAGTTAGGGAAAAAGGTTCAAGTTGTGGGGTTGCTAAAGCGGTTGCGATAGAAGTGTGGAGTGGACGTTTTTTTTTTTTTTTTTTTAGTCCTTAAGTATTTTGGATTGTTTCAAATGAGCAATGGCTCCTCTTGGGCTCCTAAAATTTTTGGTTATTGATTTTGCTATCTATAACTTTGATTCTTCTTTACCTAATAAAGTTTGGAATTTCTGCAAGTACATTTTTTTTTTTCAAGAGAATGAATAGAAATCTCCATTCATGTTCAACTCATGTTAATGTTCATATTTGTATCTTTGCAATACTTAATAAGTTGTTTACTCATTTTGTGAATTATCAATTGTAGTTAAGAAAAAAAGTATAAATAGAATACTATTCAATTAAATTAACGTGAAAAATTAAATCTATTAGATTAAAAAAATGGACAAGAAAATGAAAATTTTACAAAAAATTTCTTAAATAGAATTAAATAATTCTACTCAATATTGTTTATCAGGCAATCATGTACTAACTAACAACATTCCAATCATTACGTGCATAACGGCGTAATGAAATGGTTGTTCAGTTTATTTAAGAAATGTGATCTCACTAATAGAAATTAAAAAAATACAATAACTTTCATGCGTAGTGATGAATTATACCTTTATGTATATCTTATGCATTTTACAAGTTTTATTTATATCAATGTATTTTATAAAATTAACAAAATTTATCATAAAACCCTTCATTGTATTTTTTAAAATCACTACATAAAATGAAAGAAGTTTTTTTTTTCCCAAAAAATGTTCTCCAATCATTATATTTACCAAAAAAGACCAATACCAAAAAAAATCATGCAACACACAGGCCAATAATCATGATTAATGTAACTGAGTAGTACCAACATATATATATATATATATATATATATATCTGTGTGTGTGTGTGTGTGTGTTTGTGTATGTGTGTACGTACCTAGTCAGTTTTCGTGCCACCAGTTAGGGGTGTCAATATTCGACCCAACCTGTGAACACGACACGAGCTCGACACGGGTTTTTTCGGGTTAGGGTTGGGTCTTAATAGGTTTGGGTCATAAACGGGTCAACTTGAAAGCGACACGATAAGAAACGTGTCATAAGCGGGTTAATCTGCATAACTTGCAATAAACACGTTTGATACGCCAATTTATTTGTATCGACCCAAAATAACTCACTTAATACAACCCGTTTAACTCGTATAACAAATAAATATTTATTTTATTTTAGATTTGTTAAATACCTTTTATATCCAACATATATTAATTACAAAAATTTACAAGGGATATAATTGGAAATTGAAACTTTATATACTCTAGAACTACTAATACTTGTTTTTTTTTCTTTTTTTTTTATTGGCATAGAACTTACACAAATGAAATTGGATGAGCTTGTGAAATAAGTTATGAATTTGGACATCAACAAAGAATCTATAGATGATAATCGCAGTCATAGTCAGGATTAGTCTGCTGTTTGCTCAAATTCTTTCAATATTGATACTTAACATTTGGCAAGTTCCAAGGATATTATATTTTTGTTGAGCTATGTTATTTTATTTTTATTAAACTTTGTTATTTTGAATTTGGGTTGAAGTATATGCACTTCTTTTGGAGTATAAAAAACTTATTTCTAGATGAATGTTATATTTTTGTTGAACTATATTATTTTGAATGTGGGTTGAAGACTTGAAGTGTATGCACTGCTTTTTGGGATATAAAAAAAATCATTTCTAGATGGATGTTATATTTAATATTATGCAGGTTGAAATGAGTTGTGTTACATTCGTGTCAACCCAACTTAACTTGTTTATTAAGTGTGTCAAATGGTTTGGGTCAGGTCAACCGCCTTATTAACAGGTCGGGTTAGGGTTGAAGGATCATGACACAATTATTAAATGGGTCGGGTTAGGGTTGAGCCATTTAGTCGAATAACCCTACCTCGACATGACACAAACCCGACATGCTAACTCGAATTGACACCCCTACCACCAGTACCACCAACCTTCTAGAATGCTGAAGCACACCATACTCATCTCCACATTTGAATGAAATTGAATTGATGCCACTTCCATGAACGATTTCCATCCCAATGATCCCACCATTATTTTCCACGAAGCTCCACCGGCCTCCACCTTCACCTCCCCACGGCCCATCCGTTAAGAACTCCTCCATGTTGCAAAGAGATATTGATGATCACTAAGAGAGAACAAAGAATGCCGTCTCCTTTTATAACTGAAGAGAGATGCTATAGGACAAGACTTGTCCATATATATCGGTTTCTAGGCAAAGTAGGTTTGCTTGGATACAACTTATTTTGTCAAAACTGAAAACTTATTAATGAAAGTAGTGTAAATAAATGTAAAAGTTAGTTGAAATAGTATAATAAGATCTATAAATAGTACCAAAAAGTGCAATAAAGCCCATAAATAATAGCAAAAATAAACTGAATAGTAAAATAATTTTAATTCATAATTCGTATTAGGGAAGGAGGCATAAGATTTAAGATTTTTTCCTTCATTGGATTCTAGGCAAGTTGTATCCAACTGTCTTAGCACTTTAGAATTGCACGCAAAATTTAAAAATCAACTCAAACTAAAAACAAAAAAAAAATCTAGATATCTCTCTATTCCTCTCTTTGTTTTCACTTTTTTACTTTTCAATCCCCAAATGTCTTCCTCTCATTGGTAGAAAATCTACCACTTATCTTCAAAAATTATTATTGACAGAGAAGCTTCCAATGGATGGATCAGAAGGGCTTTGCCATGATGTCAATTGCACTTTGTTACCTATTCTTACGTTAGTACTAATTTTCATCTTGGGCAAGAGTGTAGGAAACTCTCCCATATGATTGTCCCTATAGTTTTTTCTTGCAGTACAAGGTTCCCCGAATCCAAAAGTTGAGCACTCGAATTGGCAACAGAATTTGTAACATTTGATGACCAAAGAATCTTTTTTTTTTCATCTAGTACTTCAAGATTGCCATCCTCAGATATAGTAAGAACCCCAGAAGAATCATTGAGTGGTGTCTCTCTATTAGCTACCCATATGACAGTGAATACAGAAATATTGCTATACCATATTCCCATATAGCGATAGGTAGAATTTACAAGGCTGAAGAATCCCAATTTGAAAGCACTCCCATTGGAGACTATGTTGCCTGGGTCTTTGATGGATTGAGAAGATGTGATGGTGTCTATAGCAACACCAAGGTTTAAACAAAAGCAACAAAGGACATACAGCAACTCCTGCTAAGAAGTCTCATAACTTAATCAGACTTCAACCCACTAAGGGTGTGAGAATGTAGGACAGTGGAGCCTTGTTCTTCTATTCAGTGTCGACGCCACGTACAACTCAGGGTGTTCCCAAGAACGCCTTAACCTGAAAAAAAAAAAAAAAAAAACTTGAAAAAAAAAAAAATTTTCACAGATTCTCAAAAAAAAAAAAAAAAAAAAAACCCCAATACAGAGTTGCAGAGCAAATCAAATCAGAAATCACTTCTAAATCAAAAATACCTAAGCAAACCTAAAGAGTAAAGAAAGAGCAAGCAATGCCTCAGGCTCCAGCCAACTGCCAACAGACAGAGTCACGAAGATCGGATCGGTCACGTCGCTCGCAGGTCGCTCGTCGTCGGAGATCGGTCCAATCCAGATCGTCATCGTCGCTCAGCTCACTTGCCCCTCCTCGTTGTCGCTCGTCGCTCGCCACTGCCTTCATCAGAGATCGCTCATCGCTTGCCACTGGCCTCATCGGAGATCACTCGTTGCCTCCCTCACGGTATTTCATTTTACTAAACTAACTTCTCTCTCTTTTTCTCTCTGACTATCTCTCAATCTCTCACTCTCTCTCTATCTGAATCATTGAAATGAAAATTATGAGTCTCTCTCTCTCTCTTCATTCTTTAAGTTTAATTTTAATACTTTGTCTTTATCTGATTCTGATTGGGCCACTAAACTGCTGAAGCTTTAACTTCATCTTTATTAATATTTGGCTGTTTTTTGACTTTTTAAATTTTGCTTTATCTTAATATCTTATCTGTTAGTGTTGGTGGGTGTTGTTGTTGGTGTGTGTATTTGTGTTGGTGAGATATTGAATTCTTAATTGTCTTTTAGTGTAATGTGTATTGTGATGTGTGATTGTGAAATTTTCTGATTGACAGCTGGCTCTTGTGATTGGAAAAAAATTTTTGAGGCTTGACTGGCTTGTCTATTGAGTGGGGTGGGGGGTGGGTGGATGAACACATAGGGCCGGGTAAACAATAATTAAAGCAGTGTAATGTGCACATTAGCCCATGAGATGTGTAATGTGCACATGGCTGGCTCTTTTAGTATAATGTGCACATAGATGGGTGCTAGTGCAACTAATAAACAATAATTAATAATTTAATTAACCAATACATTATAAAAGACAAACAAATTAAATTATGTTAGGTTAAACAACAATTAATAATTTAATTGTTAATGAAACAACAAATTATAGTTTATAAAAGACAAACAAATTAATGAAATAACTAAACAAAAATAAATAATAATTTTGTTAATATTTCAAATGAACTTATAGCTTATTATATAGGTACTTTGTTCATTTCTTTTCTTTTCATTTTTTTTTTTCCTTTTGAGGTTTTTCGGTGTACAGAATGCAAATTTGTTTTGGTTTTAAGAACATTTTTTTTTTTTAAGCACAAACTTCATGCCGGCCAAATTTTGAATTTTGGACGGTATTTCCCAAAACACCTGAAATAGACCAAAATGACCCGAAATTTTTTCAAACTAGAATAGGAACACCCTGGACAGAATTCCTGGAGTCGCCACTGCTTCTATTGGTAGTTTATTGTTAGGCTATCCCATCCAAGTACCCTTAACTTTCAAAAGTCTTACTTAATGCTAAGGGGGACAAATATAAAAATACCTTTCAAAAGTCTCACTTCTCATAATATTAGAAATCAAAGGGGTTTGTTACCTGCGGTAGAATAACAAGGTCTGTCTGTCGTTGCAAGTATAGAAGTTGCTATAACTGTAGAATATACTGCGGATTAGAAATAGAATTGGTCAGCTAGTCAACTGGCCATATGTCAGGAGCAAGAGCAACTCAATATGATTTGAGGTTTAATAATGTGGTAACTTTTAGAGCAAGTCTACGAGTCCAAAAAAATTCACAACTGTGGGTTGACTCATATTTGTTACTGCCTTATTGGGCCACTAAGTTAGGACCTTATGTGCATAGTAGAGTGGAGCGCAATTAAACGTACATCCCAAAGACTTGTAGAATTCACTCTTATATGGGAAGGTAGTATCTTGTGTAACGGCTGTATATAACTAATGTCTTACAACATGTGAGGTCTAAAAGTGTGTGGTTCCCATCTACTATTTTTTTTTTTTTTTTTTTTTTTGATGAAGGTTCCCATCTACTATTAGACTGTGAAGCACCGACGCGTGGCCGGACGCGGCAGGGACGCCACTGACCGCGAGTCCGTGCCGCGTCGGGCCGCGTCCTGCCACGTGGCATCGCCGACTCGCGCCGACGCGGCGCGAACCGAGCCGAATCGGGCCGACTTGGGCCGTATCCGCCGATTCGGCCGAATCCGAAATTTTCGGTTTCGACTGAAATTTAAAAAAAAAAAAGGTGCGAAACGCATCGTTTGACCTAACCTAAAAATACATCAGACACTCACGCACTCTCACTTGCCCAAAACCCACCCTTTCAGTCCGTCCCTCATCTCTCTTTCTCTCTGTGCTCTCCGCGCGCGGCTCCGCCTCCGGCCTTTCCCTCTCTGCCGTGTTCTTCCTTCAGGTGTGCTCTCTCTTTTCTTTACTTCCCTTTTAGTCTCTATTTCTCTCTTCTCTGTGCTGTGTTTATTGTGTTTGTGTGCTTGTTTTTTAACCTGATTTCGTCCCTCTCTGTTGTGTTTGATTGTTGATTATCTTTTATTTTGTTTTAGTTTCGGACTTGTGAGTTGTAGTCTAATTTCCAAACATTATGGAATGTTTTAGTTTTAATCTTGTGGGTTGTATTGAATTTATGAACATCTTGTTTTAATTATTATGTACTATTGCTCTTAAATTTAGTATATATTTATATAATGTGAAAAAGTGTGCTTAGCAATATATTAAAAATATAAATAAATATATTTTTAATAATTTTTTAATCGCCGAGTCCCGCCGCACTCGCACCCACCTTTTTCAAAAATTGTCGAGTCCCGCACCCGCACCCACACCCGCACCCGCACCCGAGTCCTGAAACGCACCCGTGCTTCCTAGCTATTAGACATAGGTTGCATGCAACCGATATGTATATATTAGATAAATTTTTTTTTTTTTGATAGGATAGATAATATTATTAAACCTTATTTGAGAAGAATGTTACACTAAAGAATAAATCATAGCTAGGCCTAGCCATTGTGTGAAAGACCACAAATATACATCCGAAGGTGTTAGGCAAGTGTGACAGCACCAAGATTGTTGCAGCACAGAGACTCAGAGAGTGGCGGAACAACTAACTGATATAGAAATCAAATACAAAGAAGAATAGGAGTGACCAACATTCAGTGTGATTCCCTGTGACACACCTAATGCGTAATACTTGGACCTTATTCAAGCCTCATCTCATCTCCGATGATAGGTTGAGGCGCGGTGGTCATCGATCCTATCTCCGACGATAGTCAGAGCCCTCTCCTCCGCCCCTTTGTCCGATTACAGGTCTCTCTCTCTCTCTCTCTTTCTCTGTTTGTCTCCCGAGAAAAAAAAAATTGAATTTGGAAATTACCTAGTAGAACTTTGCGAAGAATTTTTGGTATTCTCTCTTGCTTTCTCTCTCTCATTCTCTCCATTGATATTTCTCGGAAAAGACAATTCTGGTTACCGAAGGAGCCGGTTTCATTGGCTCTCACACTGTGGTTCAGCTTCTCAGTGAAGGCTTTAGGGTTTCGATCATCGACAATCTTGATAATTCTGTCACCGAAGCTGTTGACAGGGTTCGTGATTTGTTCGGCCCTAAGCGTTCTCAGAATCCTGAATTCCACCTGGTATTCAAAATTTTGTGTGTGTGTGCGTGTGTGTAAATTTCTGTTTTGTTTGGTTACCGAGAAAATGAGGGAAAAGAAGGTTAGAAATTAGAGATTCTAATTTCAATTCACGTACAATGAAGTAAAATGCAATTAAATGGGAAATTTTTTCATATTTCATTTTAGCCCTGTTATTTTTCTTTTTGTTTGCTTAGACTTGTAAGTTTCCTGTGAAACATGGTGATTGGGCTTCTGGAAGATGAGTGGAACAAATAATTAGATCGCTTGCACTTGAATTTCAAACAAAGTTTGCACCAAGATCTCCTTTTCATTGGAATTTCACAAACTTGTTACAATTTCCTTCCCTAAATCGGTTTGCAGTAATTTCTTTTGAGCTGCTGTGGAATTTTATTCTTACAATTGTCTCCGTCACATTGTATTCTGAAAATACTGTCATGCAGCTAAGAATTTAGGGACTTAAAATTTCAGATTCTTGTGTTAATTTTCTTTGGTTGGCAGGACTGCAGATCACACTAAATGGGTTGGTGCATTTCACAAGAAGCAGGATTTTATTGATGTTGTAGAGGTATATGTAGCTCCTCAGAAACTGAATGATTTTAAGGCTGTCAGTTATATAAATTGGTAGTCTTTCCATTGGAGTGAAAAATCATTTTCTTTTTTATGCTTGTGTGAAACTAGTCTGTCTTGTTACTGAAACAATTTTAAGCTGCTTCCAATCTCCATTAGCACATGCATAAATGTAATTCTTCATAGGTTTTGTTGTGAGTTAGCTTGCCTTGCACTTACATCAATATCTAGAAGACCTTTTCTTTTCACCAATCCTTTGTAGAGTTAATTGCAAGACTAAGTCCTCTGTTCTGAATCGTGATTTTGTAGCAAAGTTTATTGAAAGAATTTTCTTCTGAGCAGTAGAGGTGGAGTACTTGAAAATTTAAACTACAACTATGATCTTTGAGAAGTAGCAGGAGAAGGCAGAATCCTTATGCCTGGATTACTAGCTAGAGGCCCAAAGGGCTATTCTTTAGAAAGGTTTCCTACGTTATACACACGCATTTGTTTTGATTCTTGTTTGAAGTGATTTTTGTAAAGTCAAGATTTGAAGCTAATATATGGGTCCATAATGTAATTATTTCCATTGTATCTTTAAACTCCTTTTTGTGATACTTGTTTGCAAAATAATTCAGAATTAGTTGTTATCTAAATGGAAGAAAGAAAGTAGCATATGAAAGATGATATGAATGCTGTCATGTTATATAAACTACTAGTAATCTAATTTCTGTTTTTAAAATTTGTTCTCTTTGTGTGAGTGCATTCGCTCGTGTGTTCTATGATTGTGTGAATTCCACTTATGTCCTGCAATCACAGCTTATACTGTTTTATTGCTATTTCCATAATATTGTTGACTTGATTTTTTATGTTGTCAAATGAGTAAGAATCTTAGTATTGATAATGTATTTGTTCATTGCAGCCACCATCATCTGATAAAGTCAAAGAGACTGATGATGACTTTGCAATAGTTCTTGAGCTATCTGAAGATGACCCGCATTTTGATAAAAAGAAGGTAAGAAATGGCATAATTGATTGCCTTCGAGCTCTCTTTTATTCTTTGCTAATTTTTATTGAATTAGTTGGTTAATGTACAGAAATGTGAGGATGAAATATTATGTAATTGAAGGAAATATTTATTAGTAAGTCACTATTTATTATTTACTCTATTCTATACAATGAAGTGCAGGGGATTGATACTGGACTCCTGTTGCATACCAACTACTAAATTAAAAAAAAAACATTTACATTTATAATTTTATACATATGATTGTGTCAAATTCTTTTTAATTAAGATGTATACGAAAGAAAACGTGACTGTAAATACTAACAATAATTGTTCCATTTTTGTTAGCATGAAAATTATGTTCATAAATTTTCATTAGTATTTTCAGTTTATTACAGTTATGCTTTAATACTATCTAGTTCTTGGTAAAGAAACCTAATTTCTTCTAATTTAATTGAGTTTTTATGTTGCTACCATTATTCTTATTATTTTCACATCTCGTTGGCAGAAATTACTTCAGAATAAGGGTTTTAACCCCAAGGAACAGGTTTATCTTAAGAGCTCTTCAGGTCCTGATTGGATAAGTACTACCTTGAAAGTAATGCTTCAGATAGCAAGAATCATACAATTAGATGAGGTAAAAATTCCAATTCTTCTCTTTAAACTACTTGGTATTTCAGTGTAGGGACATGCTTGGAGGAAAATGAGAGAGATAAACTGATTTCCTCTATGAACAATAGGAAACAAAATAGTTTTTCCACGTAGGTTTGATCCCTTTTAGGTTCTTGCAAATTGTAGCTTCAGTGTCTTCCTGGTTTGTTTTGGCACAAAACTCAAAAGTGGTGCAGGAATAGCATGGTAGCCTGATCCCTGGCATTTTATGGATGATTAACTCATGATGATGTTTATTATAAGGGTTTCATTGGGATGTAGGTATAACTTTATTTTGGCGAGGATGATGCTTGTTCATCAGTGGAATATTACAGCCCCAGGAATGAGGTAGAGGCTCTTAATTCAATCCTTTTGCTTCTTGACATTTCAGTCTCAAGCGGTATGCGCATGCAAATGAATGTCCTGCAAGAACTTCGGGAAGCAATTATTGGTATGATCCATGATTTTGGGGACAAAAACAGTGTGAAGACTACAATTTTAGAAAATCACAGCTGCGGTAAAGAAGAATGTTTGTTGCAATGGGGTAAAAACAATGGCATAAGGACAAGGTTGCAGATAGCTTGTAAGTCTTCACAATTATGACTGCTGCTGTTCTTTTTTTTCCTTGCTTGTTAGGCATGTAAAGATTTTGCACCCTTTTCTTGGTGTCAGAGGATTTTTTCCTTTTTCTTTGAGGTGGAGTTGGGAACTCTATTTCTTACAATTTTGCATAGCTATGCATAGAAAAAAGGACACCTAGTCTTTATTGTATTGTGCTTCATTCATCATGTAGATGTTGAAGGTGCTGATAGAGGAGCCATAGCAAGAGAAAATCTAAATGTTGGAGACATTGCCGTGGAGATCCCTGTATCTACTGTCATTTCTGAGGAGCTAATCCGTGAATCCAACATGGTACGTTTCAGACTTCCATAAAAGATTCCTACTTTTGAGTTTGAACTTCTATGAGAGACCGGGAAATGAAAGTTAAATGAAATGAATCTTCATTTGTGTGAGAACATGGATCACATATCTAAAAAACTTGTCACACAGAAAACAATAGATGGGTGATGATTAGTAAGAAAAATGTATTCCAGCCTACATGAATTTCTAATTATCCCTGCAATATGTAGAGAAAATTCCTTGCGGCCATATCTCAACATTTTTAAAAGAAAAAAAGAAAAAAAATCAAATGCATTCTTACTTTTTGAAAATAATGCAAAGGATTTATATAATTTCTTTTGCAAGCTATATTTCCTTTTGGGAAACATTCCCATCTCCTCTTGCCCACTTTTTGTGGTTAGCTTATTTGAGGTAAATAGACAACGTTTACTCCCTTCTTTTTCTACGAAAAATATACTCATTCAATATAAGGGATATGGGTATTTCTTGTAAAAAAATTATAATTTTTCTTTAATTGCCCTCATTTTAAAATAAAATAGAATTTTATAAATGGTTAGAAAATTAATGTCTGTCTATTTGTATGAGGAAGCAAATATGTTTTCTTTTTTATTTTTTACTAGTAAGTTACTTGTGCGATGCATGGATAATTTTGTAATATTTTATATAGGACGGTTTTAGATAATTTTGTACATATATTATAAAAAAAAGTAAACTAAATTAGAGTTAAGATACATATACATTTTGAGATATTAAAAATTAATTTAGTAGTTTTGTTGCATATTTATAGCATTTTCAAGGTAAGATTATTTTTTTTTTTCAAATCATGAAACCAAAAATAAATACAAAAGAATAACAGGACCATGAAAATTAACTAAGTTGTGTTGTGTTCACATATTTAATACTATGAAATAAAAGTATGTCCAACTATCTCACTGTCTTCCATTCATCGATAGTGCAATATTAAAACATGCTATGGGCAAGTGTGTATACATGTGTCTCATAGATGATTTAAAATTATGGTAGAATATGGCTTTACATTGCGTATCAAGTATTCTTTCTACTTATATACTCAAAACAAAAACAATCCAACATAATGATCCAAACCTAAATCATATTTAATCCCCTAATTTAAAAAGAAGAAAAAAAAAATACTCATAAGAGTTTCAACGTCTTGATGGTGGTGGGAGGCGGCAGCCCTTCAGATTTCTTTTTCTATATTTTTTAGATGTTTTGTTAGTCTCGGGTATTTTATTTTGGTAATATGCAGTGAAACAATGTCTTTTATTTAACAATCCACAACATTTTTGTGTCTTTTTATCTCTCTCCAAGGTCTTATCTGGTTAGTTATTGCTATTAATCCTTAATTATTATTTTTTTTTTAAAAAAAAATATTAAAATGGTGAGTATGCTAAAAGACATGAAAAAGAGAGAAATGTGTGATGTAAATTTAGGCAATTAATAAGAGATTAATGAGATAATAGTAAAATAACTTAATGTAAACTTTTGAGTAACAGTAAAAAAAAAACTTAATGAAAGAGGTAAAAAAAAAATTCTAAATACAAAATTAAAGCGTCACTTGGCAAGACCTCATGCACTTCCATATGAGATTTTTGCTTATATATATATATATATATTTATATTTTGATGATTATTTTTTTATAACTCCTAATTACTAATCAGCATAAGTCTCAAAAAATTTTGTGATAAGACTTTATCATACGTACAAAATAAGCATATATATATATATATATATTTTTTTTTTTTTTAAAGGATGTTGCTATTGTGTTCATCCTTATAGGAATATGCACAGATCCCCCCTTCATTTGCTTTACTAGCTCTTCTTTTATAGTTTTAATCTTCCTATCTTTTGCTTCCATCTGTTGATTGTCTATTCGCCTTTTTCTCTGGTCGTCCATCCCATCAGAAGCTTTATCGATACTCAAGTGGCTCACTCTGACCAACGTTATCCTGCCAAGGGGTTACCTCTCCATTAATGCGGCCAAGGAGGTTAGTTGAGTGCATTAAATGTGAGAGTGACAGCTTACCTTGGGGTTAGCCACTCCCCGAAATCACTCTTGTCAGGCCGAGGACAAGGTGTCCTCGGCGTGGATTCAAGAGAATAGGCTTCCCCCCTTTCTCCTCAGAAATAGCTTGCGCTCCTCGGCATGGGCCTTGGGCCTGCTATATGAAGAACTGAGGCTATCAGGCCCACGGACCCCACAAAAATAAGTATAGATTTTTTTTTTTTTAAAAGGATGTTGCTATTGTGTTCATCCTTATAAGAATATGCACAGATTAAATATTCATTATTTTTGACAATTTTTTTTTATTCTTTTATAATTTATATATTGTGTTGGTTTAAATGAATTTTTTCTCAATCTTTCAAAGGATGGACATTAGATAAGATATTCAACTTTTATATGCCAAGCATTGACTGTAAGTCTTGTACATGGAACAAATCGAGATAATAAATTAAGAATATGGTCCATTTTGGTTGGCCTTAACTTGATTTGTCTAGACATCAATTTTCTCTATTGTTAAAAGTTTGACTTATTTTAGGCGGAAGTTTCCTTTATTATTACTTATATACAAAATTCTTGGATCATTAAATTGGAATAGGTCCCTTATTGACCTAATCAATTGGAATATAATAAAATTTCTTCCTATCCATACTAAATGTTTGTGTACATTTTAATTTTTTCTATATCTTATAATGATACCTTATGGAAAGGTGTCATCAAAGTCCAACATGATTGAGGGAAAGGTGTGATGTAAGTTTAGACAATTAATGAGAGATTAATGAGATAATAGTAAAATAAGTTAATGTAAACTTTTGAGTAACAGTAAAAAAAAACTTAATGAAAGAAGTAAAAAAAAAAAAAAAATGCTAAATGCAAAATTAAAGCATCACTTGGCAAGATTTCATGCACTCTTACATGAGATCTTACACACACACACACACACACACATATATATATTGATGATTATTCTTTTATAACTTCTAATTACTAATCAGCATGAGTTTCAATAAACTTTGTGATAAGACTTTATCATATGTGCAAAATGAGCATTTTTTTTTTTAAGTGGATATTGCTATTGTGTTCATCCTTATAAGAACTTAAGCACAGATTAAATTTTTATTATTTTTGACCATTTTTTTTTTATTCCTTTATAATTTATGTATTGTGTTGGTTTGAATGAATTTTTTCTCAAGCTTTCAAAGGATGGACTATAGATAAGATATTCAACTTTTATACGCCAAGCATTGACTGTAAGTCTTGTGTATGGAACAAATCGAGATAAGAAATCAAGAATATGTCCATTTTGGTTGGCTTGAGTTTGATTTGTCTAGACATCAAATTTTTCTCTTGCCAAAAGTCTAACTTATTTTAGGTGGAAGTTTCCTTGATTATTACTTGTATACAAAATTCTAGGATCATTAAATTGGAATAGGTCCCTTACCGACCTAACCAATTAGAATAGAATGAAATTTCTTCCTATACACACTAAACGTTGTGTACACTCTCAAAGTTTTTCTACATCTCATAATGATACGTTGTGGAAAGGTGTCATCCAAGTCCAACATGATTGAGAGAAAGGTGTGTTGTAAGCTTAGACAATTAATGAGAGATTAATGAGATAATAGTAAAATAAGTTAATATAAACTTTTGAGTAATAGTAAAAAAAAACTTAATGAAAGAGGTAAAAAAAGTACTAAATGCAAAATTTAAGCGTCACTTAGCAAAATCTCATGCACTCTCACATGAGATCTCTGCTATATATTTATATATATATATAAAATGCATAACACATTATTTTAAATAATTTGAGACAATTACCTATTTTTATTTTCTTGAGAAACAAATATACACACACAAGGAGGAGGGAA
The DNA here is from genome assembly GCF_002906115.3 of Quercus suber. Lineage (NCBI taxonomy): Eukaryota > Viridiplantae > Streptophyta > Magnoliopsida > Fagales > Fagaceae > Quercus > Quercus suber. Next base: position 482,600 of record NW_027070010.1, on the reverse strand, counting down.
TTGAGTTTCTTATTAGAAATTTAAAAAACTATTTGATTCATATTTTATAGTGCAAGTGTATAATGTATTTTACTTTTTATATTAGACATTAATTTAAAGTACGTGAAACTATTTTATTTTTGTGTTATTAGTTACAATTTTTAAATAATTTTTATTTATTTTATTATATAGTAATAATATTTCTTTTCATAATCAGAACATTAGACATTATTCATTAAGAAGCTAATCAGAATGTAATACAACATTGATGTTTGGTGGAAAACCCTCTATCTATGCCAATAATTCTTGAGCATTTTGTGTTGAGTTAGCGAAAATTCTGACTCTAAATTGTTGAATAAAAGAATAAACAAAGAGTTTTTATTAAAAACCAGATTCTTTGAATTACAATATTTTAAACTTATGGAAAGCTTAATGTGGCTCCACGTATGACACAATTGGAATACTCACTAACACCACACAGCAAAGCTACTCTTGCACACTTAGCTTTTACAAGATATACACCGATTCTCTGGACATCTATGTACTGACCTGCACAATAGCTCTCCTTTATTGACTTCGCTTCACTTCTTTTCACCTGCTTCACTTCACGTCACACACTTCACCTAACACAACCACTATTACCTCACATGTCACAAGTCTCTCACACATCTCATACACCAAGTGGGAACCAAAGGTTCCTATTTTATACAAGCATAGGTCGGTTAAGTAACCGACATTGAAGCTTATAGCTTCATCTACTTTCTGCCACCAGAGTACTGGTGGTTCTAGGTCTTAGTTTATTTTTTATTTTAATTTCTAGCCCCTTCTAGACTATTACAAAAATTTATGGTTGAGTTACAAAGGTCTCTAGAGAACTAAAGAGGGATATCTCATGGAGAAGCCCGAAATGTAAGAGCATTCTTATAAGATGTTGCAAAATTTTTGCCATTTTACTGCATCAAACACCTACTTTATTATTTTACTACATCATTTTACAACATCTCATTTATCAGATGTTTTATAATTCAATCCTATACATTAAAATAATATTTCTTACACATTAAAATAATATATTATCCCCTAATTCATTATTATCAACAACAGCAACAGCACCAACAACCCACACCGCAGCTCAACCGCCACAGTCCACAACCACCGGCCACCCCCACAGATCAACCCCCGACCACCAATATCAGCCACTTGCTACCAAAAAAAAAAAAAACTCAAACAAACACTACAACCAATATCAGCCCCTACACCAAAAAAAACCACCATCAACCAAAATCTCATACCTATCTCAAATCTCACACCCACAATCTGATCAGCCTACCACCATCAACCAAAATCAGCCAACTACCAACAATCAAAACAACCAACCACCAAAAGAGAGAGAGAGCGATCGGTGAGATCGGAGCGGCGATGACGAAGGCGATGATCGGAGTGGCCTCGCCCATGCCACTTGAGCCTCCAACAGCGATGATCCGATCGGAGTGGCGATGAGAGAAGAGCTGGGTCCGATCGGAGTGGCGATGGCGATGAGAGAAGACCGATGATCCGATCGGAGTGGCGATCCGATCGGAGTGACGATGGCAATGAAAGAAGACCGATGATTTGCCGATCGGAGTGACGATGGCGATGAGAGAAGACCGATGATCCGATCGGAGTGGCGATCGAATCGGAGTGACGATGGCGAGCCAGTGAGTGAGAGAGAAGGGAAGAGCTGGGTCTGATGTGAGAGAGGGAGCCGGTGTGTGAGAGAGAAGAGAAAAGAAAAAAAAATGAAGAGAGAGGAGAGAGAAAAGAGAATATAAAACATTAAAAATTTTGCCACATCTGTCCGTACCGTTGCAAATTTGCAACAATATTGTAGCAATGTGGAATAAATTTTGAGATTTGCCACATCTCATAAAGTTTCATTTTTTTGTTTGGTGTGGTAAATGTGTCAAATATTTGGCATTTGGCACATTTACCACACTTGATACAAATGCTCTAAGAGAATATTTTAGAGAATGAGAGAGAGACGGTGCTTGATTTTAACGTTTTGCTTTTCTAGCTGATGCATTGGTCATAGCATTTTCCTTTCAGTGAACAAAATCGAATCTGCAACCTCCCAAGGATCGAGCAATACTTTGAATGTTATTATATAATATAATAACAAATGCACTTTTTTGTTTTTTGTTTATAGGTTTACAAATATATTATCTAATAACATAACCAAACACAATTTTACTCAACATTTATACTTTTTAATAAAAATTTCAACATAACACTAGACTTGATTATGTATTTATTAAAATATATTCTCGTGAAATTCAATATTGGCCCAAATGACAATAAGTTATAAAAGTCAATCTTACTACTAGTTGGTACTATTCGCACATGGGCGTCCTTGGTCAAAAAAACGTGGGCGTCCAGCTATCAATCGAATAATTTCTAGCAATTTCGGATACGTTACGTATCTGTTTGGATTGCGCGTGCGTTGTGCGTCCACGTTTTCAGCGCTTTTTTTTTTTTTTTTTAAGCCGCAATTTTGACTATTTTTTATAAACAGTATTTCTGTATATTATTTACAGGTCATACAAATTTTACTTTTTAATTATTTTTTTATTAAAAATAAATCTTATGAAATTATTTATATATTTAAAAATTATTTTATTATAATATTTTTAGTTTTCAGAAAATAAGTTCTATTCACACGTAATGTAATCTCTGCAAACCAAAAGAAGTCACAAAAATCCTGAGACTAGCTCTAGGCCATGATTTTCCAGTCACCAAAGCTGTTTATCATCTACTTGATGATAAGCATTTTCCTCAATCTCATAAACCCATGTGCAACTCAGATATCCTTCAACTACAACGATTTCAGTGACACAACCAAGTACAAACCTGTAAATCTAACAGGGAACGCCACGAACTCAGGTTCAATGATCCGACTCACACCAGATGAAGTGGACAACTGGGGTCAAGCCACATATTCAGAGCAAATGCATCTTTGGGACAAGAACTCAGGAGTGGCCAACTTCACTTCCAATTTCTCCTTCATCATCGATTCTCAAGGTAAAGACACATATTCAGATGGGATCATGTTTTTCCTCTCAACCCCAAATTTCCCTGATCCTAGCCCAACAGATGGCTCTGGCCTTGGCCTTGTGAGCCGCGCACAAATGGAACAACGCGATTTCCTAGTTACAAATCAATTCGTTGCAGTGGAGTTCGATACTTTTAACAATACTAAATGGGATCCTTCTTATCCAGTTCCTGAACACGTTGGTATCAATATCAACAGCATGAAGTCTCACAACTCTACACCATGGTATTGTACTATAAAGCAAAATAGAACATATAGTGCAAGTATCAATTACGATTCCAGTACACAAAATTTTAGTGTCACCTTCACCGGTTTTGATAATGATGCCACCCCTATTCAACAACACTTATCTTCTATCTTTAATTTGGCACTTTTCCTACCAGAATGGGTTGAAATTGGGTTCTCGGCATCTACAGGATATAGTACTGAGTTGCATATTCTTACCGCGTGGTCTTTTGAATCGACATCACCTTTAGTGAATCAGCAGTCGCCACCACCTTCTGTGGAAAAGCATAAAGACGAGCCCAACAAAAAATTGGTGGTGGGCCTCAGCGTGGGTGCATGCATTTTAGTTATTTGTTTGGTGGTGCTTTACCTTGTGTATAAGAAAAAGTGGCGTCCAAGCGAAGAAGAAGAAGAAGAAGAAGAGTTAGTCTTTGATTTTTCCATGGATGATGAATTTGAACGATGTACTGGACCAAAGAAGTTTTCCTACAAAGAATTAGTTTCTGCAACGAATAACTTTGCCGAGGAAAATAAGCTTGGACAAGGAGGGTTTGGTGGGGTTTATAAAGGATATTTAGGGGACCTGAATTCCTATGTTGCTATTAAGAGAGTTTCAAAGGGATCTAAACAAGGGATAAAGGAGTATGCATCTGAAGTAAGGAGTATCAGTCGGCTCAGGCATAAGAATTTGGTGCAATTAATTGGTTGGTGCCATGAGAAAAATGATCTTCTTCTAATTTATGAGTTCATGTCCAATGGCAGCTTGGATTTGCATCTTTTCAAAGGTAAAAGCATGTTAACATGGATGGAGAGGTACAATATTGCTCGAGGACTAGCATCAGCACTTCTATACTTGCATGAAGAATGGGAACAATGTGTTTTGCATAGAGACATAAAGTCAAGCAACGTCATGTTGGATTCAAATTTAAATGCAAAGTTAGGGGATTTTGGCTTAGCTAGGCTAGTGGACCATGTAAAAGGATCACAAACCACGGCTTTGGCTGGGACCATGGGCTACTTGGCCCCTGAATGTGTTATGTCGGGTAGGGCCAGCAAGGAGTCAGATGTATATAGTTTCGGAGTCGTAGCTTTGGAGATCGCTAGTGGAAGAAAACCAGTTGAACCCAGGGCAAAAGAAGATGAAACTATTCTGTTAGAGTGGATTTGGGAGCTTTATGGAACAAGAAATCTTCTTAAGGCAGCCGATACTAGATTATGTGGAGAATTTGATGAGCAGCAAATGGAACGATTAATGGTTGTTGGACTTTGGTGTGCTCATCCAGATTACAATGTTAGGCCGTCAATAAGAAAAGCCATTCATGTGCTTGATTTTGAAGCTGCGTTACCCATTCTCGAACCAAAGATGCCAATGCCAACCTATCTTACCCCTCCAATTCTTGCATCAACATCTTCAACTAGTAATTCAGAAGACCACCACGCTCAGTCATCAACCCCTGGTAGCTACACTGGTTCTTCACAGTTTACAACATATTCTGCAGCATATACATCTACTCAGTAACTTCTATACTTCTTTTTTCTAAAATTTGTTCTACTTTCCTGATAATGATAAGTATTGTATGTTCTTTTCCCCAGGACTTTGTTTGGTGAAGGAGTGGGATGGGGTACGTGTTCATAATTGAGTTCAAATATTAAAGAAAAAATGATAGCATATATACTTTTTTTTTTTTTTTTTAATTTTTTATGTGTGCATACTGCATATATACTCCGTTTGTCCTGACCAATAAAACAAACGTTAAAAAATTTCTAAATATATGTAACAATGTCATAATTAGGTTCCAAGTTTAATAACCAAATGTGCACTTAAGGGGAGGGGAAAAAAGAGAGGAAAGCTTTTCGTGGTACCATAGTCTATCAATTCATCATTATCATATTGGGCAAACATTAGAGATAGAATCTTTACAAAACTCTACCTGCTAGAAAAGTTTAACAGCCTAGAAATAATTGAAAAATCAAAAAGGAAGTGGAAAATGTTCTCAACTATAGTTAGGAATCTATATTCAGTCTGCAGGTAGAAATTTTGGAATATTTGCCCCCAAAAGATTAGGGTATGTAAGGTTGTCTTTGAAAGAAAAATCCTAGGTAAGGCTGTTTACACTTGCAATTGATGGATAGTAGTTAGGATTGAATTTTAGTTTTATGAGTATTATTTTTGTAAAAGGCTTTTACTTGTAAATTTTGAGTTTTATGTTTGTGTTTTGGCACGAATTGCCAAAATGGGAGTTTGTTAGGTTCTAAAGATTTAGGAATTTATATATTTAGAACTCTAATTTATATTGTTAGCAAACCATGATCAAAACAGGTTGTTTAGTCTTGTTTAAGCTTGCTCAAAATTGGGTCTTTCATGTAAAGTTGGAATCAAGAGGCTGCAGATGCATTGTGCATTTTGGCCTGGCCCGATTGATCGAAAGAAAGACTCGATCGATCGAATCTCGGGCAGAATGTTTTTCTGCAGAATTTTTTAACTCAGCCCTAACTCATTAAACGTTTTGGGTTTTCTATTTTTACCTTAGGTATATAAAGAAAAATCCTAACTACGTTTTTAGAGTTGCTCCTGTTGTATTGTTGCTCATATTTTTCTGTTTTGTGTAAATCTCTTGTGAGATTTAGAAGAGCTTTCCTTTACACAAAACTTAGGGTTTTCAAGGTAGAGATAGTATCAACATCTTGATGATCAACTCAGTTGCTGCTATTGGAGCTTAAAGAATAACAAGCGTGGGTGCTTGTAGCTGATTGGAGAATCCAATAAAGAAGGAGTCCGTGGATTCAGAGCTTGCACGTGGTCGTGTCAGTAAGTTCTACTGGTGGGTAGTATTAGGAAGTCAAACAGGGAGCTTGTAAGTCCTTTTGTATGAACTTCGATTCTTTCATAGTGGATTCAAGTTTACCTTGAGGATAGTTAAGTCAAATCCTCCTTAGGTTTTTACCATGTGATTTCCTGGGTGATCATATCATTGTGTTATTTATATTTCCACTGCTTTATATTTTTGATATGATTGTGTGTTTGTGATAACCTAGAATTGCATAATTTAACTAAGTTAATCACTTAGCTAAATAACTAGGTTAATCTGGTTGGTTTAAGGGGTTTAAAACCGTTCAATATATATTATAATGTTTTTGAGGAATAATAGTCGTACAATGACCGTGTGTCAGGTAAAGTAAAAACTAAAAGTAAAACCGTAGTATAGGCTTAAAAGAATATAAAAAGTATGTGGTTTTTTTTTTTTTTTTTTTACTTGAAAGACTCTAATATATTGTTAAGTTACTCAAATTATGGACCAAAATTTAATTTTATTGGCATAAAAAATATCAGGGTGTTCCCAAATTTTTTTTAAAGGTAAATAAATATAATATTTTAAATTATTATGTATAATTTTTTTTTTCATGTAAGGGTGGTCATGGGACCACCCTCGCCATAAGGTGGGGCCCCTTCTTTTCTTCCTTCCACATGCTTCACATCAAGTCACAATAAATGCAAGTCAAGTCTTGACTTTGCTTCAACCAATTTATTTTTCTTCAACTCTCCCTTAGGCCAAATAGGCTTAATGCATCAACTCCTTTCTTTTCTTCTTTTTCTCCTTAGCGTGTCCAACACACCTAAGTCACTGACCAAGAAAAAAATAGGCTGACTTTTGTGGCTTGTCCAACCACCTCTTTAATGAGGTGTTTTATCAAGTGTGGGTTGGACCCACGGTACTATGATGCACCCAACACAATACAATTCACAATTGTTAGAGTTGACTCATATCTGTTATTGGGCCACTAAGTTAGGGACCTTATGTGCATAGTGGAGTGGAGCGCAATAAAGTGTATATCCCAAAGACTAGTGGAATTCACCCTTAAATGAGGAGGTAGTATCTTGTGTAATGTCTCACAACATGTGGGGTCTAAAAATGTGTGGTTCCCATCTACAATTAGATATAGGTTGCATGCAACCGATTTATATATTAGATAATAAATTTTTTTTTAAAGGTAAATAAATATAATATTTTAAATTATTATGTATAATTTTTTTTTTCATGTAAGGGTGGTCATGGGACCACCCCCGCCATAAGGTGGGGCCCCTTCTTTTCTTCCTTCCACATGCTTCACATCAAGTCACAATAAATACAAGTCAAGTCTTGACTTTGCTTCAACCAATTTATTTTTCTTCAGCTCTCCCTTAGGCCAAATAGGCTTAATGCATCAACTCCTTTCTTTCCTTCTTTTTCTCCTCAGCGTGTCCAACACACCTAAGTCACTGCCCAAGAAAAAAATAGGCTGACTTTTGTGGCTTGTCCAACCAATGAGATGTTTTATCAAGTGTGGGTTGGACCCACGGTACTATGATGCACCCAACACAATACAATTCACAATTGTTAGAGTTGACTCATATCTGTTATTGGGCCATTAAGTTAGGGACCTTATGTGCATAGTGGAGTGGAGCGCAATAAAGTGTATATCCCAAAGACTAGTGGAATTCACCCTTAAATGAGGAGGTAGTATCTTGTGTAATGTCTCACAACATGTGGGGTCTAAAAATGTGTGGTTCCCATCTACTATTAGATATAGGTTGCATGCAACCGATTTATATATTAGATAATATTAAACCTTATTTGAGAAGAATGTTACACAAAAGAATACATCATGGTTAGGCCTAGCCATTGTGTGAAAGACCACAAATATACGTCCGAAGGTGTTAGCCAAGTGTGACAGCACCAAGATTGTTGCATCACAGAGAGTGGAGGAACAACAAACTAAAATAGAAATCAAATACAAAGAAGGATAGGAGTGACCAACATTCAGTGTGATTCCTTGCGACACATATAATGCGTAATAATTGGACCTTATTCAAGCCATATCTCAACATTTTTAAAAGAAAAAAAAAATCAAATGCATCCTTACCTTTTGAAAATAATGCAAAGGATTTATATAATTTCTTTTGCAAGCTATATTTCCTTTTGGGAAACATTCCCATCTCCTCTTGCCCAATTTTTGTGGTTAGCTTATTTAAGGTAAATAAACAACATTTCACTACAAAAAACGCGGCTATAGCTAACCTATAGCCACGTTTCTTAAAAACGTGGCTAAAGCCTCAATCTATAGTTGTGTTTTTCAAAAAATGCGGCTACAGGCCTAGTAGAATAATTTTTTTTTTTTAAAGTCGACCTATAGCTGCGCTTTTTAAAAACGTGGCTATAGCTGAACTTTAGCCGTATTTTTAAACGCAGCTACAGGTAAGCTATAGCCACGTTTTTAAAAAACGCGGCTATAGGTCCAACCAAATAATTTTTTAAAAGAGGTCCAGTCAAATAAAATTTTTTAAGGTTGACCTATAACTATGTTTTTGAAAAACGCGACTATAGCTGACCTTTAGCCGCATTTTAAATGCAGCTATAAGTTAGCTATAGCCGCGTTTTTCAAAAACGCAGCTACAACTCCTATCGTAAAAATAGCAGCATTTTATGGCCACGTTTTTGAAAACGCCGCTATATGTAACAATCCAAAAATATATATATATATCCCTTTGGCTTCTCATGTACCCCCCCTTTCCCACCTACATCTCCACCTACCCTAATTTTCTTCTTTTCTTTCTTATCTCTTTCTTTCTTTTTTCTTTCTTCATTCTTCACTCACTCATCCACTGTAACTCATCAGGTTCTTTCTTTCCTTCCTTTTTTTTTTTTTTTTTTTTTCTTCCTTCGTTCTTCACATTTGGGTAACTTTTTTTTTTTTTTTCTTTCTTCACATCTTGGTAGATCTTTTCTTTTTCTTCATTCTTCACATCTGGGTAACTCTTTTTCTTTTTCTTTTTTTTCCTTCCTTCTCTTATCTAGGTAACTCTATTGTGTTGCTGATATTGTGATTATGTTTAAATGGGTTTGCATTCTTATATTTAATTTGGAGCATGTTGTGTATGATTTTGAATTTTCAATGTGTGTTTGTATTGTGAGTATGTTGTGTTTGATTTTGAATTTTTTGAGTTTGTGTTTGGTTTTTAATTTTTGGATTTGCATTTAATTTTTATTTTTTTATTTGAATTTTGAATTTTGAATTTTCTGGAAAAAAAAAACCAAAATATATATATATATATATATATTTTTTTTTTGTTTTTAAAAAACCCTATAGCTACGTTTCTAAAATGCGGCGATAGGTCCAAACCCTTAGCACCAAGCTGGGATATTGTTGCGGTTAAAAACGCGACTATAGGAAACGCGGTGATAGCACCAAGAATGTTGCAGCACCGAGAGTGGAGGAACAACAAACTGAAATAGAAATCAAATACAAAGAAGGATAGGAGTGACCAACATTCAGTGTGATTCCCTGTGACACATCTAATGCTTAATACTTGGACCTTATTCAAGCCATATCTCAACATTTTTAAAAGAAAAAAAAAATAATCAAATGCATCCTTACCTTTTGAAAATAATGCAAAGGATTTATATAATTTTTTTGCAAGCTATATTTCCTTTTGGGAAACATTCCCATCTCCTCAAGCCCAATTTTTGTGGTTAGCTTATTTGAGGTAAATAGACAACGTTTATTCCTCTCTTTTTCTATGAAAAATATACTCATAAAATTATAATTTTTCTTTAATTGCCCTCATTTTAAAATAAAATAGAATTTTAAAAATGGTTAGAGAATTAATGTCTGTCTATTTGTATGAGGAAGCGAATATGTTCTCTTTTTTATTTTTTTTACTAGTAAGTTGCTCGTGCGATACACGGATAATTTTGTAATATTTTACATAAGACGGTTTTAGCTAGTGTTGTACATATATTATAATAAAAAAATAAAAACTAAATTAGAGTAAAAAAAAATATACATTTTGAGATATTAAAAATTAATTTAGTAGTTTCAAAGCATATTTATAGCCTTTTCAAGGTAAGATTAATTTTTTTTTTAAATCATGAAACCAAAGAAAAATACAAAAAAGTAACGAGATCATAAAAATCAACTAATTTGTGTTGTGTTCACATATTTAATGCTATAAAATAAAAGTATGTCCAACTCTCTTACTGTCTTTCACTCGACGATAGTGCGACATTAAAACATGGCGTAGGCAAGTGTGTATGCATGTGTCTTATAGATGATTTAAAACTATAGTAGAATATGGATTTACATTGCGTACCAAGTATTCTCTTTACTTATATAACCAAAACAAAAACTATTCAACCAAATGACCCAAACCTAAATCATATTTAATCCCCTAATTTAAAAAGAAAAAAAAATACCCATAGGGGTTTCGGCGTCTTGATGGTGGTGGAAGGCCAATATGACGGAGGTGACGGCCCCTTATATTTCTCCTTCTCTCTCTTTCAGGCATTATCTGGTTAGTTATTACTGTGGGGTCCGTGGGCCTGATGGCCTCGGCCCATCATATAGCAGGCCCAAGGCCCATGCCGAGGATCGCAAGCTATTCCTGAAGAGAAGGGGGGGAAGCTTATTCTCCTGGATCCACGCCGAGGATACCTTGTCCTCGGCCTGACAAAGGTGATTTTGGGGAGAGGTTAACCCCAAAGTTAGCTGTCACTATCGCATTGAATGCACTCAACCAATCCCCCTGGCCGCATTAATGGGAAGGTAACCCCTTGGCAGGATAACGTTGGTTAGAGTGAGCCACTTGAGTGCGGATAATGCCTCTGATGGGACGGACAACCAGAAGAAAAGCAAATAGACGATCAACAGATGAAAGCAGGAGATAGGAAGATGAAAACTATAAAAGAAGAACTAGTAAAGCCAAAAGGGGGGGGGGGAAACCGGAAGGCCTCCTCGGCCTATGGCCGAGGAGCATTCCCCTATTTGTAAGGAAACACTTAGCCTTTTTTATAAGAAAAAGTTTGAGCGTGGTGATCGACGGTCAGCACCTAAGCCTGTCAACCCACTCTCTATAAATTTATTGTTTGGGCTTATTGGGCTGAAAACCCGACACTCAATTCAAATTGGGTCCTTACAATTGGCGCCGTCTGTGGGAAGGATTAGGGTGCTGGCCGGCGCACCAGGTAAGTGTTCTAAGTACTTAGTGTTGGTTTTACGGTAGATTGGAAAAGATAATGTTCCAAATTCTAAGTATTTGTTTTATAGTAGATTGAATAAGATAAGAGTTCTAAATTCTAAGTATTTATTGTAAAAAAAAAAAACACAAAAAAAAAAAAAAAAAAAAAAGAAAGAGAAAAA
>NW_027070010.1:458773-467043 GCF_002906115.3 Quercus suber | reverse complement strand
GATATGTACTAAGGTGTTCATGATTGGCTAGTGAATAGTGGTGAGATGGTTATTTATGCCTTTCTCAAAAGGATCAAGTCCGACAGTCAAATAACATGTGACTTCAAGATCAAGACAAAGTGATCAATAACCATAAACATCTTTCCCACACAACATGCACTACAAAGTTCCAACTAGTCAAGTGCAATAAATAAGTTCATTAAAGCTAAACAAGGTACATAAGACATGTTATGTGTAACTAAATTGATCAACCTTGTTTTCAAAAACTGAGAGAAATAATGTCAAACACTTTTTTGCTTTCTTTTACCTTCCCTTTTTTTTTTTTTTTTATTATTAAAAAGAAAACAAATAAATCCTAGAATGAAATGCATGAATGTAATGCAATGCAAATCCTAGAACAAAGAAAAAAAAAAAACAAATAACAATGGTCACAAAGGAATAAGCAATGAAGCACAAGGACTATGTCAGAAAGACTCAATTAGGTCGAGTCTTTTGCATCCAAAACCTTTTAGATGCACCATGAGCATTGGAGTTCTTATTCACATTCGCATGATTTCCAACTCCAGAATTGGAATAAAGGTTCAACGCCTTAACCAATTCACCAATAAATGCCATAGGATCTTGTGCTTGAGGAGCAAGCACCTTTGGTTTATTTGCTCTCTTAGCCGCTTGAAGCTTGTAACAGTTAGGACGAATGTGTTCAGATTTTTCACAATAATGACAAACCCAAGTTGGTTTACCATGCATCTTGTCCTTAGAATGGGTAGAATCCTTAGGTTTAGGTTCTCCTAGGTCAACTCTAATCTTCTTAGGTGGTGAAACTTCTATGGGTTTAACAACCTCACTCACAGGGGGTTTGACAGTTTCACTCACAACCTCACTCACAGAAGGTTCAGAAGAAGAAGAAGGAACAAAGTTCGTGGAATGTGGTGCAAAATCAAAGATGCTTTCAACATATCCTAAACCAGATTTATCAGAAGGATACGTTTGAACACAACATGTGATCAAGTTTAGAACTAGCAGATCTAGCAACAGATAAATCATGTTCTAAAGTTTTAACTTTATCAAGTAAAAGTATGTTCTCAGATTTCACATGGTTCAAAAGATCATTAGCATCAAAAAGTTTAACAAGCAAATTTTTCTTTTCAGGCTCAAGAGAATCAATTTTCTTCAGGCCAAGTTCAACATTCATAGCATTCTTTGCAGTAACTTTGTAAAGTTTATTATAGGCCTTTTAAAGATCTGCATCCTCAGAGAGTTCCCTATCAGAAGGGTTCTTCTCAACAGATATGCTTTCATTGACTACAGTAGTAGCAGTGAAAGCAATGAAGTTTCCATCCTCGTCACATTTAGACTCATCATCAGAAACCTCATTATCACTAAGGGTTACAGCCATAGCTTTACCCTTATTTCTCAATAATGTAGGTTATTCAGATTTAACATGACCATACCCTTGACAACTAAAACACTGAGCACCCAAAGAATTGTTTGAAGATTGACCTACTTTTTCTCTAGGTTTTTCAAAGTTATTAACCTTAGTGGGATCATTCTTCCTAAAGTTTCTGGGTTCAGCAGTGTTTATACCTCTTGTCCTTCTATTTGTATTTCTCAGAAAGTTTCTAAAATTCTTGGCAAGGTAAGCTATCTCTGTAGCAGAGAGCTCATCATCAAATCCACCAACCTCAACATCATCAACAAATTTAAAAGCCATTGATTTAGATTTGTTTTTTTTGGGTAAGTTAAACTCATAGGACTGAAGAGATCCTACAAGCTCATCAACAGGGATGGAGTCCACATCCTTGCTCTCAGTAATGACAGTCACTTTGGGTCTAAAGTTTTCAGTTAAAGATCTAAGTATCTTCCTAACAATTTTAGGTCGATCATAGATTTCACCCAAATTAAAAGCAGCATTAACAATATCATTCAGTTTGGCATAAAATTCATCAAAGGATTCATCATCAGACATCCTAATGTTTTTAAACTTAGAAGTTAATTGCTGCAGTTTGTTTATCTTAACTGCCTTTGTGCCTTCATGCACAGTTTGGAGGATTTTCCAAGCAGTATGAGCAACCTCAACATTAGAGATCCTCTTAAATTCCTCCATAGAAACAGCATTGAAGATGACATTCATAGCTTTGCTATTGAAACCAGCTGCTTCTTTTTCAGAAGTTTGCCACTCACTCACAGGAGTAGTGGACTTCTCCCATTTGTATTCAACGGAATTCCAAATCCTCTCATCAATAGATTTCAGGAATGCTTTCATCCTTACTTTCCAATAAGCATAGTTATTCCCATCAAAGTGAGGAGGAACAACAAGAGAGTGTCCATGCTCCATGACACCAGGGGTCAAGGATCAGCTCAGAGATCAAAAAATCTCAAACAAAAGAGCTACCTGCTCTGATACCACTTGAAAGGTTTTAGACCCCTTAACACACAACTAGATTGAGTAATCTAGTTAATTAGCCAAGTTGTTACTTAGTCAAATTAAGAAATTCTAGGTTAAAACAATCAAACAATCATATCAAGAATATAAAGCAGCGGAATAATAAATAATACAAGATACGATCACCCAGGAAAACCAAACGGATAAAAAACCTGGAGAGGATTTTACCCACCGATCCTCAAGGCAAAACAGAATTCACTATGAAAGAATCGAACTTCATACAAAAGGACTTACAAGCTCCCCGCTCGACTTCCTAATGCTACCTACCAGTAGAACTTACTGACACGATCCCGTGCAAGCTCCGAATCCACGGACTCCTTCTTTCTTGAATTCTTCAATCAGCTACAAGCACCCATGCTTGATATTTTTTAAACTTCAATGGTAGCAACCAAGTTGATCATCAAGATGTTGAAGTAATCTCTATCTTGAAAACCCTAAACTTTGTGTAAAGGAAAGCTCCTCTAGATCTCACAAGAGATTTACAACAAACAGCAATGTATGAGCAACAATACAACTGGAGAAACTCTAAAAACGTGGTTAGGGTTTTGCCTTATATACCTAGGGCAAAAACATAAAACCCTAAACGTTTAATGAGTTAGGGCTGAGTTGGAAAAACTGCAGAAAACGCAATCTGGTCGACTTTCGATCAATCAAGTCTATTCTTCGATCAATCGAGCCAGACCGAAATGACCCAATGCATCTACAGTCTCTCAATTCCAACTTTACAATAATTAATCAACTTTGAGCAAGCTTAAACAAGACTAAATATATTGTTTTGATCATGGTTTGCCAATATTACAAATTAGAGTTCTAAGTACATAAATTCCTAAACCTTTAGAACCTAATAAGATCCTATGGTGATCTCGTGATCTCAGCGATTTTCGATGCAAATGGAGTGAGTTTTTGAAGATTCCAATGCAGTTTTTGAAGATTCCGATGACATTTGCAAGATCCGGCGACTCCTCTCCACCAACCGAACTGACCCAAGCATCACTAAAACCCGAACCGACTTGACCAATTAACGCCGGCAGTCGGTTTCAGATCCCTCCTCCTTTCACCCGAGGCCGGCGGGTTAGTTCCGGGTTGGGTCCAAAACCAACCCGGCCCGACCCGTGGATAGCCCTGAGTCTAAGACCATTTTATTTTGTCAAGTTTATCTAATATTTTTATTTTTATGCGGTTGTTATTATCTATTTGTTATTATTTTTATAAAAATATTTTAAACTAAATGACTAAACTAAACGCATAGACTTTGTATTAATTTATTATTATTATTTTTTTTGTTTGAGGAAGAACTTTGTATTAATTATTGACATACACAACTACACTCATTCATATATAAAATTATACACTATGTGTTTACTTAACCAATCAAATGCTTGGACAATCACTAATTTTATAATTTTTTTCTTGAATTTTACTAATTTTATAACAAAAAGTTATTATAACATGATAACAATGCACACACATATAACAAACCATCTCGATTTCCTAATTATTAAGTTATATAAATTTATATTGTACACACAAACATCCACACACATCATAATTCACACAAATAACATTATAACAAAAAGTATATACACAATCAATATTAGACACACTCACATACATATTATAAATTTATAAAAAATAATGACACTTACAATTCACAAACACTTACTTTTTACTGGTGGAGTTGGAAATACTTGTAATAAGAGTGTGCAAAATTTAAGTTAGAGTGTGCAAAAATATTTTTATGAATAAATTAAAGTATTAAACTAACAAAAAAAAATTTATATATATATATATGTGTGTGTGTGGGGGGAAAAGGGCCTAGCCCAACATAATGGGCCAAAAGCCCATAGGAGAGCTATTTTGCGACCGAGAAGAAGGAGATGGAAAAGGCAGGGCCCATCTGGAAGTGGGACCCTCAGAAGGAAGAATTATTACTATCCGAAGAGGATATCTCCTGTCCGAAGAGGTTGTAATCCTCTGATGCAAATATTATAAATCAATTGAGTGTGTGAAAGGCCAGAATGACCTTCTGAGGACTCCACCTGATCAAGATAAGCTCTGAGTATGCTGGGAAATGATAAGGATGGAGAAATATTTAAGGGGAAAGCTGCTACCACCGTATTTAATACTCTGCAGCAACTTTTCTGGCCGCATTTATGTGGAGAAGACCTCTGAACAGTGCATTCTAACCTACCGCCACTCACACAGAGCTAAAAGAAGATGCTTAACGTGACATGTACTCAAGCAAACTCGTGGATGTGGAACAAGTGGATGATAGAGATGAAGAGAAGGGTGGCTATATAAAGGAAGGAGGCTCCTAACGAAAAGGAGGAGAAAAAGAAGAACAAAAAGAAAGAAAGAGAGAACTTGACTGTAACCCTAAGACCTTTGTTCATCAGATAAACAATAATATAGCTCTTCGGATTTTCAGGTTTTACGTGTAAATTCATGTTGGCTTGTGTTTAAAAGTTGTGATTCATTGTTGTCAATCCAATACTTAACCTAGCTCTTTTGCCCATACTCTACAAATTTATTATTTTGGGCTTGGGCCACAAATCCTAACCCTACAATTGGCACTGTCTGTGGGAAGAGCTTGAGTGTAAGGGGAAGTAGCAGTAGTTGATCATGGCTGAATCAGGGCAACAACCGGCAGAGTTTGGGGCGTCCCAACATATTGATCCTTTTCTCAATTTGGAGCAGAGGCAAGACCGTGAAGGCAGTGTGCATACACACACTGAACGAACTCAACCTTGTGGCGGAATTCATGTTTCTCATGCAGAGAAAAACATAATGCAAATAGAGATTGAAAGGTTAAGAAGGGAGTTGAGTCATGCGAAAAGAAAACGTGCTGCCTCGCACTCTGATGACGACTTGGATGACGGACAAGACATCACCTATGAGTAGAGGTCTCGAACTCCAATCAACGAATCTTTTTCATATGAGGATGAGCACCCTCGTAAGAAGCAACCTCAAGGGCCACCACCTGGAGGGGTGGGCAATGACGCCATGTGCAAGGCTTTGAATCAAATCTCCAGGTCACCTTTTACGCGCAGGATTGAAAGAGCGAAACTTCCTCGGCGTTTTAATCAGCCAACCTTTACTATTTACAACGGTAAAACTGACCCTATGGAACATGTGAGCCATTTTAACCAAAGGATGGCTGTCTACTCTAGAGATGAAGTTCTGATGTGCAAGGTATTCCCTTCTAGTCTTGGACCTGTGGCCATGAGGTGGTTTGATAACCTGAAAGCAGACTCCATCGATTCTTATCAAGAGCTCACCCAAGTTTTTGGTTCACGTTTCGTCACATGCCGAAGGGTGGCCAGGCCCTTGTCTTCTCTGCTATCCTTAAGCATGCGTGAGGGCGAGTCACTTAAGGCGTATTCGGATAGATATTGGGAGATGTTTAATGATATGGAGGGCAACTTTGATGCAATGGCCTTAGAGACGTTTAAGCTGGGTCTCCCCACTGATCATGGTTTAAGAACATCCTTGTCCGACAAGCCTGTCACTAACATGCGTCAGCTTATGGACCGTATTGAGAAATACAAAAGGGTTGAAGAAGATCAGCAACAAGGGAAGGGTAAGGATAAAGTTACCCCCCAGGACAGGAAGGACTTCAGGTCGGATCGTTATAACAACAGTAAGCCGAGGAGAGATTTCGCCGGGCAGTCAGGCTCAGCAAATGCTCAAGCAGTCAATACAGTGTTCAAAGAGCCCGTTCATCAAGTTCTGGAAAAGATCAAGAACGAGTCATTCTTTAGGTGGCCGAGTAAAATGGTAGGAAACCCTGAGAGACGCAATCACAATCTCTATTGTCAATACCACCAAGATCATGGGCATGCCACTAAAGACTGCAGAAGTTTGTGGGATCATTTGGACCAGCTGGTCCGTGAAGGCAGGTTGAGGCATCTTTTGCACCATTCCAGTGGCCGAGGAAGTCAAGCGAATTTTGAGTCCGAAAAGAGAGATTCTAAGAAACCCCCATTAGGTACTATTAACGTCATTTTTGCAGCGCCAGGAAGAACAGGGTCCTGTCCGACCAAGGTTATGTCAGTGGCTCGGTTACCAGTAGGGGATATTGGCCGAGATTCGAGGAGCTCTAGACAGGCTGCCCCGCCCGTTTTAGGCTTTTCAGACGAAGATAAAGCTGGGACCATTCAGCCTCACGATGACGCTTTGGTAGTCACACTCAGGATTGGGGGATATGATGTGAAGAGGGTGATGGTGGACCAGGGCAGCGCGGTGGAGATCATGTATCCTGACCTCTTTAAGGGGCTGAACCTCACGCTTGATGACTTAACTCCATACTGTTCTCCCTTGTCAGCTTCGAGGGAAGGATGGTTACTCCGAAAGGACAGATACGACTGCCTATACAGATTGGCTCAGAAGTAGTTGAGGTAGACTTCATTATGGTAGATGTCTATTCCCTTATACGGCGATTGTAGCCAAGTCTTGGTTACATACACTAGGGGCTGTTTTCTCCACTCTGCATCAGAAAGTCAAATATTCTTCTAAAGGGTGCGTTTGTGAGATCCGCGGAGATCAATCCTCGGCTAGGCAATGTTTGGTGGCTGCCATACGACACGAACCTAAGATTGAAGCCTCAGCTAGGGTGGAGGGGGACCTATAGCAGTTAAATGGTCGGTTGTCACCCGTCGAGGGTCATGATGAAGGCGTTAAATGCGAGGACTTAGTACAGGTTTTAATTGGGACCAATCCTGAGAGATATTTTCAAATCAGATCTCAAATACCTCAACCAGAGAAAGAAGAGCTAATTGACTTCCTTAAAAGAAATATTGATGTATTCGCCTAGAGTACTTATGAAGCCCCAGGAGTGGACCCGGAGTTCATTTGCCATCATTTGAGGGTTAACCTCTGAGTGTACCAAAGAAGCAACCTCCTCGGTGGCCATCCAAAGAGCATGCTGAGGCAGTCAAGGAAGAGGTGATGAAGCTCAAACAAGCTGGGGCTATTAAAGAAGTTTTTTACCCTGAATGGTTGGCAAATACTGTGGTGGTAAAAAAGAAAAATGGAAAGTGGCGAGTCTGTGTGGACTTCACAGACTTGAATAAAGCTTGTCCTAAGGATCCTTTCCTTATGCCGAAGATTGATCAATTAGTGGATGCTACTGTTGGCCATCCTCGGATGAGTTTCTTGGATGCTTTCCAAGGTTACCATCAGATACCATTAGCCCCAGATGACCAGGAGAAAACTGCTTTTGTTACCCCCATTGTTAATTACCACTATAAAATGATGTCGTTTGGTCTGAAAAATGCAGGTTCTACTTATCAACGAATGATGACCAAGATGTTTGAATCACAATTGGGCAAAAGCATTGAGGTCTATATAGATGACATGGTGGTTAAAAGCAAGGTTATTTCTGAGCATTTGAAGGATCTTAATAACATTTTTGAGACCCTGAGGAGACATAAGTTGCGTTTGAAAGCGTCGAAGTGCTCATTTGGTGTGGGATCAGGCAAATTTTTGGGTTACATGGTAACGCACATGGGAATTGAGGTCAATCCTGATCAGATAAAAGCTATTCAAAATCTACAGCCTCCTCGAAATCCGAAAGAGGTCCAGAAGTTAACGGGGACGACAGCTGCTTTGAACCAGTTCATCTTTAGGTCCGCGGATAGATGTAAACCCTTCTTCTCGCTGATCAACAAGTGGAAGGGATTTGAATGGACTGAAGAATGTGCCTCGGCTTTCCAACAACTTAAAAACTACTTGTCTCGGCCACCAATTATGTCTAGCCCTGAACCAGATGAGGTCTTATTTGCCTATATCGCAGTGGTCCCCCATGCTGTAAGTTTAGTGCTGATAA
>NW_027070010.1:432098-456603 GCF_002906115.3 Quercus suber | reverse complement strand
AAAAAAAAAAAAAAAAAAAAAAAAAAAAACTAAAACCTAAGTTTTTGTTGGGGCTTGGTCTTGGGGATTTGAGGATGTTTTCTTCCTTCCAGGACCTCGCCCTTCTCCTGATGTGGCTCAGTAGGGGGGCTTTGATCACCTAGTTGACTGGAATCCTTGGTGGGCTCAAGGATAACTGGGGGAGCTTGGTTAACCAAAGGTTGCTCCGAGACCTCTAGGAGTTGTGTTGGAGGAGGGGCGTTAGCCTCTGGAAGCTGTCGGATGTCTGCGTCATAAAAGATATTCTCAGGCAGCCTCAGCTCTGAGTCAGCAGGCACTCCAGCAGCATCCAGCGCCTTGCCCCAGGTCATGTCGCAGTAATCCCGAGCGACTGAAGCGAATTGCTCGGTAAGACCCTTCTCCGTCGTCTCCACTCCCAGTTGGTAGGACGCTTTCTTTTCGGCCTTGGTCGCCTCCTTGGCCAGCTGAGCGTCCCTCCGAGCCTCTTTGGCCAGCTGAGCGTCCCTCCGAGCCTCCTTGGTAGCCTCCTTGGCCTTCAGGAGTTCGGCGCGAAGCTCTTTCTCAGTTGCCAGATTTTTCTGAGTTTCGTTCAGCAGCTTGCGTTGGGCTTCGGCCTGGGTCTCAGCATTTCTAAGACCAGCATGGAAGCTATCCCTTTCCTGGGTCACTCCCTTTAACTGGTCCGAGATCTGAAAGACCTCATCCTTTAGGCTGCCCGATGCCCTTTCTGCCTCGGATCTAGCCTGGGCCTCCACTTGGGCTTCCACGTAAGCCTTTCGATTCCATTCTTCGACCACGAAGACCTGCTAGGTGATCTGAACAAATAAGGTAATAGTGTTAGCATAAAAATATATGAAATTAATATTGTAACTGAGGAGTCGAATGAGCATGCTTACCATGGCCAAGTCCCTCTTCAGGGACATAAAGAGATCATACTGGTTGAAGCGCCTGTATGACTCCATGTCTCGGGGGAGGAGCAGTGGTTGCTCCAGCGCTTCAGCTATAAGTCCAGCTCTACCCCCATCGTAATTCTTGATAGAGGTCTCCCAGGAAAAAGGAACGCCATCAAGTTTCAGCCTGGGAGACCACGTGCGTTGCCCTCGGTGCACGTCGGCCACTGGGGGCTCTTCCCTGCTCTCCACAGAAGAGGCCCTTTTGCTGCGGTGGTCCTTTCCCACCTTCTGCTGCTTGGCCTTTGGTGGTGCCACCACCTCCCGCTCCTCGGACTCGATAGGCCTCTTTTTCTTCAAGTCCGGCATCGGTTTTAGAGCCGGGTCAGAGACCTGGGGTGGGGGTGGAGGTGAAGGTAAATTCACCACTGGCCGAGAGGTCCCTGTCCCCTTAGACTCAGCTTTATTACCCCTTTTCTTTAGAAAGAGCTTCAAGTCAGACATTTCTTCTTCTTCCTCTGAAGAGTCCTCAGGGACTGTAGTCAGCAGCAGGGGTGGGCAGATGCAGGATTGCCTGTCAGTTTCCTCATCGGAATCTGAAGAGGGTATTATCTGAACCCCCCCTGGATTATCCCCTTCAAATCTAAACTTGTCAATTTGCTCCTCTAATGAAACGGATGAGGAGCCGACCCTTTCGCCTGCGGCCGCCGGTTCTAGAGGGACTTGTTGAACTGGTCGAATTAGCAAAGGAACGCCTTGGGGGTTTAGGTGTGGAACAGGTGCGAGGTCGTATGGGGCCAAAAAGTTTTTTCAAGCAACGTCTATTCGCCGTAGCCGGTGATCACCTTGTGTGATGACCTTGCCAGCTGGCTAGATGTCTGCTTTCTTGGGCGTGTAGCCGAGTCTGAGTGGGATGGACCGCAGCTGTCCGTCTTCGCTGATGAATATCTCTGAGCATAGTTGAGGGCGGGGGCGTTGATAAGGCTGAGCCGAGGAGCAGTATGTGCCTTATTTGTAAAACAAACAAACATGTCGGGTCAAAAAATTGAAACAGGATGATATAAAAAAGAACAGGCTATGGAGAATGAAGGCCCTAAAGCTATTGTTAGAGACCCTAAATCTAAGAAGTCACACCTGGCTCTCCTGGCTCGGTTGGACAGTGTAGACCGTCATGCCACGCGCCCGAGATGATCAAGTAGTCGTCTTTCATCCCTTTATTCGACTTGGGAAGGTAGGAGAACAGTCTAACGACGTCAGAACGGGATTTGAGATAGTATCCCGCCCCTTTTTGGCTATGACACTCATACATGTATGCTAAGTCATGCTAGGTCAGCCCTAGTCCTAACTGTTCGTTCAAGGCATCGATGGCCCCTAATATCCTAAAGGTGTTGGGCGCGCACTGCTCAAGAGAGAGCCTGTGGTTGCGAAGATAGTTTAAGGTGATGGAGCCCATTGGGAGGGTCATTCCCCCTTCAATGAAGGCTATCATTGGAATTACGACCTCTCCTTCTCTTCAGGCCGTTAATATCCTCTCTAGAGGGCAATACCTCAGATTTACCCCCCGCAGGATACCATAATTTCGCTTGAATTCCTCTATCAACGCCGGACTATCGACGAGATATTGGAATTTGCCCATTTCTAAGAAAATGACTGAAGCAATGAACAGAAGAAGGGTTTTAAGGGAAGAAAAGGTTAGCCGAGAAGAAAATAAAGGATTAGGAGACGCCGAAACTTACACAAACAGGATTGGAGTAAAATCCCTAAACTCGAAATGAACTCTTTGTAGATCCTGGAGGCAAAGAACGCAGAAATCGGAAGAGGCATGAAAGGCTTTCGAAGGAAAGGATTCTCTGGGTGCTCTGAGAATGCTCTAGGTACTCTGAGAATGTGTAAAGTAAAGAAAAATAACCTCCTTCAGAGGTTTATATACGGAGACAGATGAAACGGTGTCATTCATTCCGTCCAAATCCCGAAGAAGAACCCTGGCCGTTTGATCAACAACCCACCGTTGGATGCAAAGGACAAAAAGCCGCCTGGAGTAATTAATACAGCGCTTTAGGAATATGGGACTGACAGCGACAATAATGAAGCGCGCGTCTCTATGCCCGCATGCGTGTAAACAGGGATATTTATGACTTCCTCCATCTAAATTTCTTTATTTTTCCTTATTTTTATCTCTTTTTCCTTGTGTGGCAGATCAAAATCTTACATTTTCTCCTCGGATGCGAGGGAAAAATTAAAATTTTGAGGGGCTATTGTGGGGGGAAAAGAGCCCAGCCCAACATAATGGGCCGAAAGCCCATAGGAGAGCTATTTTGCGATCGAGAAGAAGGAGATGGAAAAGGCAGGGCCCATCTGGAAGTGGGACCCTCAGAAGGAAGAATTATTACTATCCAAAGAGGATATCTCCTGTCCGAAGAGGTTGTAATCCTCTGATGCAAATATTATAAATCAATTGAGTGTGTGAAAGGCTAGAATGACCTTTCAAGGACTCCACCTGATCAAGATAAGCTCTGAGTATGCTGAGAAACGATAAGGATGGAGAAATATCTAAGGGGAAAGCTGCTACCACCGTATTTAATACTCTGCAGCAACTTTTCTGGCCGTATTTATGTGGAGAAGACCCCTGAACAGTGCATTCTAACCTACCGCCACTCACACAGAGCTAAAAGAAGATGCTTGACGTGACATGTACTCAAGCAAACTCGTGGATGAGGAACAAGTGGACGATGGAGATGAGGAGAAGGGTGGCTATATAAAGGAAGGAGGCTCCTAACGAAAAGGAGGAGAAAAAGAAGAACAAAAAAGAAAGAAAGAGAGAACTTGACTGTAACCCTAAGACCTTTGTTCATCAGATAAACAATAGTATAGCTCTTCGGATTTTCGGGTTTTACGTGTAAATTCATGTTGGCTTGTGTTTGAAAGTTGTGATTCATTGTTGTCAATCCAATACTTAACCTAGCTCTTTCACCCATACTCTACAAATTTATTTTTTTTTGCTTGGGCCACAAATCCTAACCCTACAATATATATATATATATATATATAAATTTTTTGAAGGCAGGAGTTCATTTTAATCCACTAAATATATGCGCGGCCCCTGGCTAAATTGTATGTATCAACCTACAACCTTATTGCTGAACCGTTCCTTATTATCCGTACTTGTGTAATCTTTTTAACTTTGTCTTTGTGGATTACGAAAACAAGTTCATCCAAACACACCACAATATGATTTTTTTTTTTAGACTTTATTTGTTTCCATAAAAAACATTTCTTACATTTTGTTATGTTTAATATGATAGAATTATAGAAAACGTTAGTTAATGAAAACAAATTCAATTGAGTGCTAATTATTTCCCACTAAACATTGCCGAAAACATAAATATATATATATATATATAAGAAATCAATATAAATAATTTTTAACTAATTTTTTAACAGTTATAACGCATCAACAAAAAATATAAAATAAAAATCTATTTTTTGTAAAATATTTTAGATAACAACTAACAAGTCTTCTTAGATAGAGTTACACACCTAAGCTTCCAAATTAAAGTAAGAGTTTCACAATCAGCTTTTTACATTGAGGCTGCGTTTGGCTCTATGTAAATTCATTTCCGAGTGTAAAATGGATTCAAGGGAAAGTATTTTCCGGTAAGGAAAATGCTTTCAATGTGTTTGGTTGCGCCATGAAAAACAGGGTAGAAAACGATTTCTAGTGTTTGGCTACTCCGAAAATAGTTTTACTGTATTCATTTTCTCATGTTTAGTTTGTTCAAAAAATTTCAGAAAATATGAAATGAACAGCAAATAAAACCCTACATTCCTGTAACAATCTACACAAATATTGTACTCATCCACTTTAACATGAACAAAAAGCATCCAATAAATATTTTCATAGTATTCATGTCAATAAGCACATAATGTAGCATTCACCATTGAAGGTGAGCCTCCATGATCTACAAAAAATGATACCTACACGTGGTATCTAAACAATACACATGTGCCCTAAATGCTTACACAGAATATACATAACTTGGGTAATTGTATCATCCCAAGCACACAAAATACTACATCCTACAGTCAAAGTACGTAACTGTTATACTTACCATCATTGTATGTCCAATGTTAGAAATACATACATAGCCTGCTTATACAAGTCGATGTTTACAGATAACAAAATATTGTCACATATATGTTACAATCAGAGGTGAATACTAGTACTATGGGATATTACCAAAAAGAAAAACTACCATCACAGTAAACACCAAATAAAGTCGTCAGAGTTGAGTAAACAAATAAATATCCATCCAAAGCTTCCTTAACTTAGTATTCTCGACTAGAAATCCCCTAGTTGCCTTTTTATTTTCACATAGATGGTCAAAAGCAGTTGTGAGATCCGACACCATGGCCATCACCTCAGAGTAAAGACTGGTGTAATCAACAGGCCCCCAGTTGATTTCTTTCAAGGCCACAACAATTTCCTTAAGCTGATCAGATAGATCAGTGAAAACACTATCATTACTAGGAGGTGCACGGCCTCTCTTGTGGGACTTTGAAGTTGTGGACCCGATGGTGGATGATTCTACCACATTCTTCCCCTTGTCCCCCTTATCCACCACACCCTCCTTGTTAAGGACATATTTTATGTAGTTGGGTAATCCTTTGACAAAACGCACTTTACTTGTATTTGAGTAGATCTAAGTTGTGTTTAATACTTGAAGAAACATGTTGTTCAAGTCTAGTATTAAAGCCATGAAGATTGGACCAAGAAACAAGTGAAGAAAAGGTGTTCAATAAAGCTGGACAGATAGCTCGCCACCTGCGGATAGATAGCTCGATAGCTGCTGGACACCTCCTCAACACCTGGCTATCTGTCGAGCTCTTCAGCTGATTCTTATCGCAATCTCGATAGCTGGTCGATCGATCGAGAAAGTTTCTGTCCCCTCGACACCTTCTCGACACCTCCTCGATAGCTGCTATCTGTTGAGATTCATTAAAGCTCGACACCTCCTCGACACCTCTCGATCGATCAAGGTTACGGGAAATCAGAATTTTCAGATTTGATTTTTGGGCCAGGCTTTTGTATTTGTGTAGGATTTCTTTTCTCACAACCCTAGACCTATATAAGGCTTATTTTATAGGCCGTCACATAAGAGAATAAAAGGAGGATATATGCAAAAGGTGATCGATGCCTTATTCTCTCTAAAAGAAGTTACTGCGTCTTTGCGCCTTTGGGTTTTGTAACCAAGTGCTTTTTGATCTTCATTGTTGATGAAGTGAAGAACTTTGCAGCCAACATTCTTCTTCTTTAAGTTGGTGAGTGAGTCACGTACTAGGATTCGTGCAAAGGAGTTAGTCACGTACTGGGATCCGTGCAACAAAAAGGGTGGCGTTCATATATTGAAGAGTTCAGAGGTTCTGAAGCGGTAGAAGGTTTCTGCTGTGAGTTCATCTACGGGGATTGTAGAGTCTAGGGATAAAGGTTTTGTACTAGATCTGAAACTTCTCTTTACTATAGTGGATTGCTTTTCAGGAAGGTTTCCCCCAAGTTTTTTACTGTGAAACTAGTTGGTTTCATTGGTTTTCCTGGGTCATCATATCTTGTCTTATTTAATTTTTTTCCGCTGCATGATTTTGACATAATATTGATGTTGTTTGTTTTAACAAGTTTGATTCATAATAAATCTAATTAACAACTTGGGTTTAAAACTTGTTAATTCTATCAACTGGGGTCTAAATTTCCCAACAAGTGGTATCAGAGCAGGTTCACTCTGATTGAATTAATTTCCTGAGTGTGATCCATTGACCCATGTTGTCATGGATAGAGGACAATCTTTATTTATACCTCCTTTATTTGATGGAACTAATTATGCGTACTGGAAAGTTCGTATGAAAGTTTTTTTGCAGGCTCTAGGTGAACAGGTATGGCAAGCTGTTGATGTTGGCTTTGTTGGCTTTTAAGCAATAATGTTGTTAAATTTATTTAATCAATATACTAATTTGTGTTATAATATTACTAAAATACTTTTTTATATATAATTTTATTAGTTATGCTTGTATTTGTATATTGATTGATTGATTTTTTTTAGCATGCTCTTTAATTGCTGCTGAGTGGTATAACTTGAATAGTTGAGTGTGAAATTGTATCTTGATGTCTTTTGTAGATCTAGTATACAAATATATAATGTCTACATAGATGATGAAATGAATGACAATGATTTGGAATTTAGGACGGTGGTTATAAGAACCTTAGAATGGGAATAATTAAATGTTCACTTCCCCTTAATATTCATCTTGCTTTTGGATTTCATATTATAGTTAGCTAGTTTCCATTTGCTAACTTATTTTGGATTTCAAACTTGGAACTTAGAACTTGGAAAATATTTTTCATATGTTTTGATAAATATTTTGGTATTTGGTTGCTAATTAAACATTTATTGAACTTTTTAAATATATTGGGTCAAAACTTAAATATATTTGTTTCGTTAGTATAGACTTAGCGATGTATGACCTGCAAATTACTTCATATGATGCAAATCTTAGTTTTTTTATGGATGAATTTATAATTTTTGTGATTATTCAACATACAAAGTCATTATTAATGTGTTTGTAAAGTTGTTATTTACAACTATGTATTTTGTTGGTTTTTATTCCGTGCCAAATTTGATTGTAATTATTATCATTCGTTTATACCCTGTATCTATTGTGGGATTTGTTGTAAGGGTTGTGTGATAGAGAGAGAGTGTGAAGATTTAAGCATTTGAAGACTGAAGAATTCTCGCGGGTATGTCACGACCTAACTTCCCGCGAAGTGAAACATGTGCCCTACACATGCTGGAATGCAAAGAGTCAGGCCAGGTGGAGATAGTTTTGTCTCGCGAGTATCTCGTGGGTAAGGCCTTCCCGCGAGACACCCGCGAGGCTATCTGTTCTGCCAGCCTATATTGAATGACTCACACTTTCTGTGCCTATCCTATATATACCCTCATTACCCACAAATGTTGAGGAATGCTTCAGAGAGAAAACCCTAGCCAAACACATTGAGAATTAGAGATTGTCATCCCCACCTTTCTCTATACACTTGCTTGTGGTATTTCCTCAACTCTTCCCTCTCCATTTCCATACCATTGAGAGGTTGATAGCCGAAACACTTACCACATCCTTTAAGAGTGTTGAGTGACGTTTTGGTGCTGTTGGGAAGCATTGGAAGAAGTCAAGGATGGCAGATGCAACATGGAGCTTGTTGCGGGATCCGGAGAGCTAGACAAGACACGGTTCCGAGAAGCCTTGTTAGAGTAGGAGCTTAGAGGGCTTAGGTACATCAGGTAGATTAGGCTTGGAGGGTCTCTTGCTAACCCATGTATCCCAACTGATTGTCTAGTGGATCGATTTCCGCTTGAAGGGCGGCGGAGAGGTTTTTTGCTGAGTTCTTTGGTTTCCTCTTCGAAAACACGTCTCGGTGTTTTCTGTGTTTGCATCCTTCTTTCCTACTCTTTTATATTCCATTATACTGCTGTGTTGTTTAGTTTATGGATTAGAGTAGCTTATTTGTTCATCCGCTCGCATTTACACTATTCCGCACTTAGTATTAAGTTAGTGTAAAATCTATCGAGTCGTAATTTTAATTGGGGGTCTAAATTGCTCTTGTGTTTTCAACACATTTTCGAGCTTTCAATTAGTATCAAAGCAGGTACACTCGCTGTGTTTTAAATACCTGAGTGTGATCCTTGACCCTATTTAAGATGGACCGGTCTCAATCGCTCAATGTTCCACCATTTTTTTATGGAAACAATTATGCTTTCTGGAAAGTCAGAACGAGAGCATTTTTATGCTCTATAGATGATACCGTTTGGGATGCGGTTGAGATAGGTTGGACTAAGCCGGGGGATCCTAAGTCCACTTGGGATAAGGCAGCTCTCGCAGTAGCCAATGCTAATAGTAAAGCGTTAAATGCTATTTTTTGTGGTGTGTCTCCTGATGAATTCCACAGGATCTCTCATATGACAGTAGCCAAGGAAGCTTGGGAGATTTTGGAGACGACATATAAGGGTATGAAGAAAGTTAAGGACACAAAGTTTCATATGCTCACCACTAAATTTGAAGAAAGTTAAGGACACAAACCATTTGATTCATTCTATGGGAAGCTCAATGAAATTGTAATTGCTAAATTCAATCTTGGGGAGAAGATTGAAGATACTAAGGTGGTGAGAAAAATTTTGAGGTCCTTATTAGAGAGCTTTAGAGCAAAAGTTACAGCCATAGAAGAGAGTAAAGACTTGGATGAGATCAAAATCCAAGAATTAATTGGGTCTCTCCAAACATATGAGCTGGGACTGCCTTCCCACAAGACGAGTAAATCGCTTGCTCTTAAAACCATCACCGAAAGAATAGATGATTCCTCCGAAGAAGATGGAGTGGAGAAGGAAGTAGCATTTCTTGCGAAAAACTTCTGCAAATTTCTGAAGATGAAGAACAGTGGGAAACCTTTCAACAGAGGGAAGTTTTCATCTTCTAGAGGTGATAGGAAAGAGTTTAAGAGGAAAGAAGGAAAGGATTCTCAATCCTCTTCAGATATTGTGTGTTATGAGTGCAATGGCCATGGACATCTAAAGAAGGAGTGTCCAAATTTTCTGAGGGGAAAAGGCAAGGCTTATACCACAACACTTAATGATTCAGACTCTTTTGATTCTGACTCGGAAGAGAGCTGTGACAGAGAGGGAAACTACTCCGCCTTCATGACCATTGCTCATGTGGATTCATCGGATGATTTGAGGGCACTTGTGAAGGAGCTTGGTGATCACTCTGATTTGGAATCAGTTGGAATAGTTGAGGAATCTGAAGATAAGGTAGATGGAGAAGAAATGGGTCTGCAAGAGACTTATAATTCCCTTCTTAAAAAGACCGGTGGATATGCAAAGGTGGCTAACGCAGCCATTAAAAAGATGAAGAGGGCTGAGGAAGATTACAAAAGCCTTATGGTGCGATATAAAGAGGTGAAGTGTGAGATTGAGACACTAAATGGCAAACTGTCGGAAGCCTATACGAAGGTGAGGTTTTTTGAGCAAGAGGTAGTGCAAGCTCATGACAAGGTAGAAAGAGTCTTTTCCCAGAAGTTAGATGATGTTATCTCATCTCAAAAACCTTCCTCAGACAAGTCCGGGTTGGGATATACTAGAGGGAGCAGCTCATTAGCCAAAGTCACCAAAGAAGTGAAGTACGTGAAGACCAAAGATACGGTTGAAGAGCTGACTCCTGAGAAAGTTACGGCTGAAAAGAAGAAAAATGTGATTGATCAACGGGTGGTAAATAAGCCTCGAAATCAATCTGTGTTCAAACATGAAACCAGAGAAAGATCTCTCCTAAGATCACAACGGGTCCTAGAATGGATTATGTGTGTCATTATTGCGGATTGCAAGGACATATCAGACCCAATTGTTAAAAGCTAAGATCAGACAACAATGCAAACGCATCGCGGTCACGAGGAAGGAGAAATGACATGAGGTCTTGGGGTGGTGAGCAACCAAGAAGTCAAAACTGTGATCTAGGAATGATGGACGTGATGAAAATGATCGGTGCCTTCACTAATTGCTTGGAGAGTTTCACCAGAAGGTTTGAAAGTCCAAACTCTCGTACCCAATCCGTCAAGGATATCACCCCAAACGCACGTGATGGGTGGGTGAAGAGGGGTACTCATGCATAAGCATTATAACATGTCCATGCATAAATTCTTCCAATGTTTAGGGACATTTGCTGTTGCATCTTATCATGCATTGCCTTCATTTTATAGCATGTTTCTCTCATTTGTTTTGGTTTGTACCAGTTGCCTTTTTGTTGATCTTCTTTTCTTGTTCTATTTTAGGTGTGTTCAAAGATTCAAAAACCTATAAAAATTGAAAAGTCTCAAAAGTTTGATCACTTGTTTTGTGTATGTCACATGTGAGTTTGGCCTAGTACCTTCGTACTAATGGCATAGTGCATTTACGATTTTGGCTTGTTATGAATGCACTCATTTCTATGTGGGAGAAATTTTGAACACTATGTGTGACTGTTGTAAATAGATCTTCAAACTTGTCATAAATGATTGGTCAATAGTCTTGTTGGTCTTGATACTTGCATAAACTTGTGTCTATATCTCTTCCCACCTTACTTTTATGTTTTTGCTACAAGAGCTCACCAAATGTAAATCTCCAAATGAAAAGAGATATTGAGCTACAAAAGCCTATCGCACATACTAGTATTCGACTAGGAAAAAGGGAAAGCGACTCTTTTTAATATGTTTTGTATGGTGCTCAAAAAGCCAAAGGCTAATCATCAATGTTGAAATATCATAAATTTCAAACACCAATCTCAAAATGAGATGTTTTTGTCCAAACAAAATAAAATGGACCAATTTTTATGCCTTATGCAGAAGCCAAATGAAAAGCTTCTAAGTTATGTATTCAATGTGTGGGAGGTCATAAACACTCATTTCTATAATGGAGATAGTTCACTTGATTTCATATCAGTTGTGTTTGACTCGATTGAATTGATCATTGAAGCTTCATTCTGGTCTAAAGACTATTCCACATTTGATACTCACACACAACACACAAGGCTTTGATTCAATCAATGTCTATCTCATTTGTGTGATTATATATGTTCAAATGTGATGTGTATGCTCAAGTTCTTGTTGATCAAACCCAAAAAGATTTTTAAGTGTTTTATTTGTTTTTGAAAGTGATTTTATACTTTCGTGTCATTTGTTTTTGTTCAAAATACATTTTTGTGTGTTTCTTCAAAAACTGGTTCAGGGGTTGTTTCGCGAGAAGCTCGCGACTTAGAGCTTCTCGCGAAAAGGGCTTGAAGGGAAAATGTGTTTCATCATGTCACACAAAAACTCTCACGACTGTATCGCGACTGTCTCGAGACAAATAGCTTCTCGCAAAATGCTGTTTGGCAAAAAATTGGATTTTTCCAAAGTCAGACAGAAGTTACCACGACTGTCTCACAACCTAGTGCTTCTCGCGAAAGTTTTGTGCTTCAGTGGCCATTCTCGCGACTGTTTCGCTACTCCCTAATCCGCGAAAAATGCGTGTTTTCAGTTTTATATTGCTGATGTGATAGTTTTTCAAATCACAAACACTTCCCTCGCTCAAACTCCTTCGAACCTTTTTCAACCCAAAATCAATTTCTTTCAAAACCCATCAAATTTCGAGCATCTTTTTTGCATTGTCATCTTCAAGGTATGTTTTCTAATCAATTCTTTTTAAGTTTTTGCTTAGACTATGCAGTTTTCTTGTTAAGGTTTTGATAATTGGAGATTTTTTATTTTTTGGATTGATTTTCTATATTGGGTGAAAATTTGTCAAATCTTTTGATTGGGCTGTGTCCCATTTGTTGTTTCTGCATCTGTGTTGGCCCCTTGTGGCATTTTAACATGTATTAAGGGTAGATTTTCACATGTTCATGCATTGTTCATGCTTAGAGTACATTTGTGTATGCTAAGTGTTTGTCAAAATGTCCGAGTGACATTTTTGTGCCAAATTGGTATCAAGTGATTTCAATCTATGAGTTTTCACTTGTCTGACCATGTTTCACTCAATTTGGTCATTGATCTTGTGTTTCATACACTTTGCTCCTGTTGCACACCCTATGCACACATCTAGGCACCCTCTAGGCACACCTCCATGCATCTCATGTTGCACACACATGCACACAAACACACATGCACAGTCACTATTTTTCATGCATTGTGTTTGTGTTTTATTGACTTGGTGGTTTTTAGCATGTTGCTCAGAGTTAACTTTGCTCTATTTTAAGGTTTTTTTTTTTTTTTTGGTTGTTGTTTTAGGGACTAACTTGAATCTAATCAAGTTTTGTGTTATGTTTTGTGTTTTGTGCACTTGTTTCCCATCTGTCCTGTGCAATTTTGCAAATGTCTCCCACCAAGCATGCAGCTAAGAAGAAATCATCCTCAAAGCGAGCACGTACTGATTCTGATCACTTCAAGTCTACTGAAGCTGATATGAAGTTCAATGACTGCTACAAGAGTGCAACCATTATCATGGAACGGGTAGTTCAATTAGAGGCTCTTGAGCACACCTTCATTCCGGATGCTTTCAAAGAGAGAACTTGGACCAAGCTGTTGAATCCAGTTGGGACTGTGTACTCAGAAATTATTAGAGAATTTTTCTCAAATGCTGAAGTGGAAGATGACAAGATACTTTGCTGGGTAAGGCACAAGGAATTCGTGATCATAAGGGACAGTATTCAAGACTTGTTAGAGATACGTCCTCCTTCTCAGCCTATGTCAGTTCAATATGACGAAAGGTTGGGTTCGACTGAAGAAATGATAACGACTCTTGGAGGATCACCAAAGAAGTCATCAATGGATACAATCAGGTTTTCTCCAAAGATGAGAACATTAAGTTATGTGATGATCCATAACCTTTATCCGGTCACCAACCTCACCACATTATCAGCTCCAAGGACGAGGTTTCTATACGACCTTTTCACTCATAGGGAGATTGATATCTGCAGCCATATCTTCCACATTCTGAAGAAAAGCATTAGGAAGCAAAATTCAAGAACCATAATGCCTTTTCCCTCACTCATCATGGGATTCATTGCAAAGACGAAGCTGAAATTCCCAAGTGGTTTTACGGTGGTTCAGAGGGACTATCCCATTGGTGCTACTACATTGACTAGAAGACAGCCCACATCAGAGGTTCCAAGACCGGTGTGCATACCATTCCACAACCAAGGGTTCAACAGGATGAAGGGGAAGATACAGAGGAAGAGATTGATAGGTTCACCTTTGCTCCAGAGCACTCTGCACAACCATTATCTTCGGCTCCACCACAAGGTTTAAGCAAACTTGATTAGTTACTAGCTAAAATGGATCAGATGTCTACAGTGCTTGACTCCCATGTGCAGCACACAGCATATCAATTCGCGTAACTCCAAGGACAGATCACCGCATTATCATCACAAATTCAGGACTTGTCCTCCGCTCATGGATCAGACTCCGAATCCGACCAATTCTAGCCCTTTGGCCATTCCGGTCAAAAAAGGGGAGAAAATTTTGAGGGGGAGCTGGAGAAGAGCCTACACAGTGTTAGGGGGAGCAGTCTCATTGGTTATTGGTTGTTAAAGACGGTTTTACTATGTTTTTGTTTTGTTATCTGCTTTATGATTACAGTATTTACTACTATTGTTTTTGGTTTAAAGCTTCTGTTTTATTTCAGTATAATTTCAGTAGTTTATTTTGTGTTATTTTCTATACTTTGTAGCATATCTTGTTTGTACCCATGTTGCTTTTGTAAGCTTTTAGGGTTTGTTTCCATGCATGGTTTGTAGGCTTTTATGGTTTGTGTCATGCATATGCAGTACCTTGTTTATGCAGCCTTTATGCTTGTGTACTTGAAGTTTAATGTCATACATTTTACTTAAGTACAACACTCTTGTGCTCATGTAGGATTGTTCCTAGATGCAAATACTTCGTGTATTTCGCATTGGTTGAGTGTTGGATTTGCAAATGATACTACTCAAATGAGCTTATCATCTTGCATGTCCGGATGTTCATTCCTTATGTGAATGAGCATAGTGATCACTTTTGTATAATGATTGCTTGTTTGATCGTGCCATGGTCTATTGTTTTTATTCCATTTTGCTTCACCATGCTAATATTGCTCCATATGCTTTTCAAGTTTTTTCTGCATACAATGATATTATTGTGTTGTTGTGTTTCAGGAGATACTTTTTCATATGTTTCAAGAGCTTATCAGAATCTAGAATTAGGTGTGAATGAGTTTTGTCTTTGTTCCCAAATTCACGTTTAAGTCTAGAATCTGTTTTAGGGTTTTGTCACGGAATAGCCAAAGGAGGAGATTGTAAAGTTGTTATTTACAACTATGTATTTTGTTGGCTTTTATTTCGTGTCAAATTTGATTGTAATTATTATCATTCGTTTATACCCTGTATCTATTGTGGGATTTGTTGTAAGGGTTGTATGATAGAGAGAGAGTATGAAAACTCAAGCATTTGAAGACTGAAGAATTCTCGCGGATCTGTCACGACCTAACTTTCGGCGAAGTGAAACATGTGCCCTGCACATGCTGAAATGCGAAGAGTCAGGCCAGGTGGAGACAGCTATGTCTCGCGAGTATCTCGCGGGTAAGGCCTTCCCGCGAGACACCTGCGAGGCTATTTGTTCGGCCAGCCTGTACTGAATGACTCACACTTTCTGTGTCTATCCTATATATACCCTCATCACCCACAAATATTGAGGAATGCTTCAGAGAGAAAACCTTAGCCAAACACATTGAGAATTAGAGATTGTCATCTCCACCTTTCTCTATACACTTGCTTGTAGTATTTCCTCAACTCTTCCCTCTCCATTTCCATACCGTTGAGAGGTTGATAGTCAAAACACTTACCACACCCTTTGAGAGTGTTGAGTGATGTTTTGATGCTGCTAGAAAGCATTGGAAGAAGTCAAGGACGGCAGACGCAACATGGAGCTTGTTATGGGATCTGGAGAGCTAGACAAGACACGATTCCGAGAAGCCTTGTTGGAGTAGGAGCTTGGAGGGCTTAGGTACATTGGGTAGATTAGGCTTGGAGGGTCTCTTGCTAACCCATGTATCCCAACTGATTATCTAGTGGATCGATTTTCGCTTGGAGGGCGGCGGAAAGGTTTTTCGCCGAGTTCTTCGGTTTCCTCTTCGAAAACACGTCTTGGTAGCTTATGGATTAGAGTAGCTTATTTGTTCATTCGCTTGCATTTACACTATTCCGCACTTAGTATTAAGTTAATGTAAAATCTATCGAGTCATAATTTTTATTGGGGGTCTAAATTGCTCTTGTGTTTTCAACACATTTTCGAGCTTTCAGTGTTTTTTGCTTTAAATCTAAAAATATGTAGGATCTTACAATTCATGATCCGATCCTACAATCTACGATCCCACCTACTTTCAACAATCCTAAGTAAGATTCCGATTTTAACAACCTTAATCGCATGAGCATCAAAATAAGACTATATTAACAAAATATTGTTGGAAACCATACCATAACTTCCTCCTAATAGGTCTTGGAGTTGCATGTGATCATCTTGAGGTTGTCGTACCATCCAAATCCACTCTTCTTCCAAAGAGTTTGAATGGTACTCCATATAGTCATCAACATACACGGCCGGTACTCCACAAACGAGGGGTAGCACTCTACCCTAAACTAAGTAGAGATGGCCTTGGCTATAGTGGCAAAAGAGCCTGCCTCAAAACTTTTTGAGAGTTTGTTGCCCTTCATAGCCTCTTCAGCAAGTAGGGTGACCATGATAGTGTACATTGGGGGTAACCATCTAAATTGCTTAGAGCCCACCTTCTCCTTCTCTTTCTCTTTCGACATTGCTACATATAAAAATTTTATAGTGAAAGTAACATTTAATAATTATTGTGCATATGAATAACAAAACAAACACACAAACAACCATGCTTATTTAAGGAAAAAACACATTAACTTTAATGAAACTATAGATGTGAACAAAAAACGAAACAACTATAAGAAATAACAATGTAATACTGAAAATAATTATCCTTATACCACCACAAGTCTATAGTAAATACATTATCCTTACGTAACAGATAGTTATAATTCTCAATGTTATCAATCATAGAAAAATACATTACATATTACAACTATAAAAATCTGAATCACACATATTTGAAGTACTACTCTCCACTCCTGGTATAATCAGACCACATGTCTTGGCATATCTCATCTCTCTAAACATTCCATACTCTACTTTCCCTAGTGGAGTCCCGACATGAACATGTTTCCAGTTCTCCACCGCTAGACACTACTTGGTTCATTGCAACTTCCATAGTATAATCAGTATTATCAACCCCATAATGTGATTATGAATCGCACAACATGCTAACACTACTTCCACTTGGGTTTCAAACGACCAAAATGGTTTTGCATCCAAGACTCGAAAATGTTTCTTCAATACTCCAAACCCTCACTCAATGGTAGTTCTCAAGGATGAGTGATGAAGGTTGAACACTCACATTCATTCCCAGGCAGACGATCACTAAACTCTTTCAAGTGATATCGAACAGTTCGACAAGGTGACAAAATTCCATTTTAGTACCATACTCAGCATTACCAAGATAATATTTACCTACATATATTGAAAAAAAAAATGAAATCACTACTATTCTTTAGTAAAACAAACAAAATTTATTAAAACTAATAAACCCAAAAGGTGAAGTAATCCTGTAATACCTTCAGGAATTGAAAATCTCCTTGGCCTAGAGAATGCATCATTTAACACACGTAAATCATGTGCACTACCTTTTCATCCAACCAATACATAAGTGAACTTCAAGTCAAAAAATAATGGCAGCTAACACATTTTAAGTGGTTCCATCTTTGCAACCATGTAACCTTCCTTGTATTTTAGATGGCATAGATGCATGAACATGTGTACCATCTATTACTCCAACACAATCCTAATTTTTGACAGATATAATGGTTTAAAAAAATACACAAAATCTTCACAATTTACCAAAATACTCAAAGTCGCAATATTTAGCTTAAAATATGGGTAGAACCTTCTACTACCCCTAACCTCTAGGGGTGTATCTTTGCTAGGCAGTTTTATTAAAACTCTATATAATTTCAAAGTCCTCCTAAGGATGGCCCTGAAATATCTATGAACAGTCTCATTCAATTTATGGAACCAACTACCAATTACACAGAACCTCACATTATGACCAATCATGTGTAAGAAAATTAGCACTTGCTCCCTAACAGACATGTGAATAGTCGGTCGTATGTGCTCCCCTTCGGTGAGGATATCACATAATTAGTGGAAAGTTATAGGCTTCATCCTAATTTGACTTACACAATGTCTCTCACTTCCATGCATAATACTATTTATGTAATGCTCTCTTTCGGCTACATGACTAACATAAGGTGCCCTACGCAGTCATCTACGCCGCAATTTCCTTAATAATGCAACCTCCACAAGGAGGACAGATGTAGCTGAGGCAAGAATTGCTGCTTTGGTTTTTCTCTTCATCTAAAAATAACAAACACTATGGTCTAAGAGGTACATAAACAAGTATGCTATTTTAGACATTACATAGTGTATAAAACAGCACAAAGACAAAATAACACAACACACCCTACCAACAAACGCAACAACGTAATCTCTAACACAATCAATATATACAACCATGCTTAATTTTTGTTAAACCTTCCAAATTCACATAAATATTATAACAAGTCCAATTCAAGATTAATGCAAAAATACAAACAATGTAGGAGTGTGTCCACAGTATCCACAAGCTGCCATATACATTCACCAAAACATCCAAATCATATTGATAACTAGGTACCATCATTAATGCACATATATTTCTCTACATATAATTTTAACACCAAACTACAATTATCAACATCCGAATAAATCAATAATTAAATAAATAAATGGATAATTATTAAATAAATAAGTAAATATATATGTAAGGACTAGTGTTTGAACCTCAACCCACCAAGAACAATGGATGATAGCCCAACAAGCCCAAAACAATATATTTGTTAGAGGGGTGTGGCTTGTGTCCAGTGGAAGTTTCCACTGGACACGTTAGATGGTGGACACGTGTCCGAATCCGGACGTGTCCAGTGGAAATTTCCACTGGACAGAAGCTGGACCTTTGTTAGAGAATGGGTTTTACAAGAAAATGTCTTAGCATATTAAATATGGGCCATAGCTCATTGCCAATAAGATTGAAAACACAAATTGAGAAAATTAACGCTCCTCAATTAAATCTGAGGATGAGATGTTCTTATATTAACTCAAGATTATCTTAATACAGTATGTTCTTCTTTTTCTCTTCCTTCTCAGATCACTTCCCTCCTTTTCATGGTGATCCCTTCCTTATATAGTCTTTCAACCTTTCATCCCAGCCTTCCACCTGTTGATTTAGCAGAAAATCCTTTAGATCCTTGTCCCATCAGAACCTCCTAAAGCTTTGTTAGTAGCTGTGAGCTAAGTTGCCACTATTTAGGTGTCATTTCTCCATTAATGTAGCCAGTTCATTAGGTGCAATGCATTTAATGTGGTGGTAGTAGCCTTTTTCCCAAATATTTCTTCTTTCATGATTGACTGAGTTTTTTTGCTACTTTTCCTGTAGCTCTCTCGAGGTGGCCTAAGTCTTCGAAAATTAAAGCTAACCCATCATTCTTTTCCTTTGTCCTCAGCCCATTGACCCAAGCCCAACAATCCCATTAACCATCTTCGAGCGTGTTATCGTCCTCGGGCATGGCCTATAGCCCAACACACCTACTCGAACTTCCTACCCCCATAATAGCCCCTCAAAACTCCAACTCTTTCTTATCCAATGAAAGTGGGGTTTTGATTCCTTCCCCAAAACCTTGCACACTTAAGGAACGTTCCCACGTGGTAACGTTTTTTCACCCGCTCTGCACACACTCTTGACGCTTTGGCATTCGTGACGCACTATTAATTGCTTTACATGGCACTCTGTCCCCTACATTCTACGACGCGATGAAGATCTTATGGCAAGGATTTTTCATAGGATTTCAAGTGGGAACTTTTCTGCTCATCTCTTCTCCCTATATAAAGGGTGTGAGGGGTTCCTTTCCTTCATTTCCTGAATCTTCAATCTCTCAAAGAAGCGGTCCAAGGTGCTCCTTACATATTTCTCTATAAGTACCATTTAGTTCATATTCTAACTTTTGGGTCTGTTCCTTCCTAAATGGGTGGGTTTGCTAGTTTGGAGGGTAAAGAAGCCTTTAAAACTAGGTACAATATACCACTTGGGGGTTTAGGCCAGAAGGGGTTATGGTGATCCCTATGATTGCCTTTATAGAGAAGGGGGGGGGGGAGGGAATGCAAATCCCTTTGGGGAAATTATATACCACTTGGGGGTTTAGGCCAGAAGGGGTTATGGTGATCCCTATGATTGCCTTTATAGAGAAGGGGGGGGGGGAGGGAATGCAAATCCCTTTGGGGAAATTAACTAGGGACTTTTTAATTGCCCACGGACTCTGCCTAACCCAATGCTCACCAAACTTGTTTAGAATATTGGGTAGTGTTGATGCCTTGAACCAGAAAATAGGGGTAAACCTTTCCCACCATAATGTCAACTGGGTATATAATTGCCAATATCATAAAGTCATCGGGTATTACCTCAAATCTAGGGTTCCTTCAATCAGACTAATTTTGTGCCTCCCCGAATCTAACAAGGGCTTGGACCAGGATTTCTTGATCGTCTCGGGTGAATGGCACGATGGCCTACATTGTCCGACATGGGATGGTCAGCCAAGTGGGGTGTTTTAGGATTAAGTACCCCACTCTTTCCCCTCTCCAAAGCAAAAATCTCAATTTTGTAGTCCTTTTTCTTTTTGGTTATTGAATGCCTTTTTCTACTCTTTGTCTAATCACCCTTTTATTTTTGGTTTCTGTAGATAAGCATTTTACAGTTCCCAACTTCAGTTTAGTTAACGAGGCAAATCTCAATAGGATTCTTCGGTTTAAGATCTTTCTTCACACGGACAGCTAACTGCATGTTACCCAGTTATCCTTGGGTACAAGCCTATTTCATCCAGCTTTCAATCACCCAAGAACGTCATCAAAGCTAAAGATTCTTGGTTGCACTAGATAAACGTTACAGTGCCAGGATTCCTTACCGAACCTCCCCCTAAAGGAACACATCAAGTTGCACTTCCCGACCAGCGTGCCACTGAGGAAGAGGTGATCTCCTCGGACTCAACTCAAGAAGAAGAAGCTGTCAAGGTATTTGAAGTGGTAGATTCGAAAAAGGAAGATTTTGAAGTTTTTGACCGACCAGACCCTACAGAATCTCCAAGCACCACTTCTAGGCCTCTACCCTACACTTAAGTCAGTAGTAATTAAGAGCTAGCTGACATGCCAGAAGCTATAGCGCTCTAACGCAAGAAGAACACCAGTCTCTTCGAGCTACTAGAGTCACATGTAGAAGGGTCCACACCTGAGGTAGCCGTCCAACCTCGGCCTCCAACTCCCTTTCCTACCTATACTTCCCCTTCCAAACAACTAGAAAAGAAAAGGGAGAGGGAAAATAAGGGTAAAGAAGTATAAGAAAATGGTGAAATTGCTCCCTCTAAAGACCTTCATCCCTAGAGAGGGGCAAAAATTACTAAAAGAGCTCAAAAAAAAACATGACAGAAGGGTCAGGTATCGAGATGGTTTCTGACCACCGCCCTAGGGTTCCAATTTGGAACCCATCGCTTGAGCTGGATGGAGCCCCACTCCCATTGGACTCCTCCATTAAGGACTTTCCAAAGGGGAAAGCGGGCTACGTGGCCGACACTTTGAAACAACCTCTCCTCTTGCCACAGGACATGGCCGATCTAAAGACCTTAAAAAAGCATGAGATCTTCTTAACCTTGAAGAAGGACCTGTCCATGGTATGCACTTCAACCTTTTTCTTATATTACATTTTTTATGAGAATGAAAAATATCATATTTTTCTCCCTTAATATTTAGTCTTTTATATTTATTTAGTGCCTAAATGTACTTATTATTCTTATATTTTGATTTAGGATGTAAATGGAGGTATTAAGTGCAAAATGTAGTTAATTGGGTGATTCTAGACAGCTTTGATATCGCTTCATAATCTGAGCATAACTCTCTCATCCGAGTTCCGATTGAGATGACTCAAGATGCTATGGAACACCAAGATAAAGATATACAACTTTCGTGTTTTGAGTTTTGAGAGATACGAGACTCCTAAAGGTCGAAATCGGGCTTGAAGTTGCTACACCTGCACTGTTGACGTTCTGGAATGTTCCTTTGCTTGAAATTCTAATATGCAGATCTGATGTGGTTTATTTTTGGAAGCTTCTAGATTTGATGCACGAAATTTCCAGTTGAAAAACACCACTTTCCTAGTTATATTAGGACTTTGTTTTATTTTTAATATTTTTCTTTAATTAGTCAGATTTGGGTGTTATTATTGAGAATATTTTTAGGAGATTTTGTAGGCTTAGGAAAGGGGGAATTAACGTGTAAAAGGGGGAGGAGAAATCAGATTTGACACACACACAAACGTCTCTCTCTCCCTTCTTCTCTGATTTTCTCCTTTGAGTTTTCTGTCATAACTCTGCGTGGCTAAAACTTTTATACTTGGTTGAAGGAAACTGAAGCCTCAGAATCAATAAAACTGTGAGATCTAATTTGTTTTTATTGTTCAATTTATGCTTTGAATATTGGATATTCTTCTATACCTGTTTTCATGATTGTCTCATTTAATTACTAGGAGGCCTACTAGTTTATTATTCGTTGCGATCTACTGCTAGGTTAAATATCAAATCCGTAATTGTTTAATCTCTCTAACTTGTGAAACAACCAAGATTTAATAATTTGCTGCGTCAGAAATTATTAGATCTTAGGAAAAACACTCGACTAAATTAAATGCAACCGCTTGTGTTTGTGTTGTTTAGCTTCATCGATCTCTCTAGTACTTAAGGCTGCTACTAAATTAAACTTTTAGCGCTTGTCTTGGGTTGTTTAGTAGTTAGGGTTTTTTAAATCGCTTGTTTTCTAATTAACAGCGACTAAGGAGAGATAGGAAAATAGTTCCAACGGTGAATATTCAAAGTGTGAATTGATATATACTTGCATCAATGATTAGTTGTAAAATTCCGATGGTGAATGTTGACTTGGACCAAGGTTTGTTCTCTTAATTGATTTTGATACTTTAATTTGAATTGTTCCTCAGTTATTTTTCTTAAAATTGTTTTCATTATACTCAAACCCCCTCCCCCTCCTTCTTCACGTAGCATAAAACTAGGCTAGATACTCTCTGTGAGAACGATCCTTACTCGCATTACTACATATATTTTTAGGAGTATAGGTTTTATTTTTGTTTGCCTGCGACAACACACCAAATTTTGGCGCCGTTGCCAGTAGTGATTCTAGTTGATTTTTTTTGTGCTTCTTGTGAACCTTATTTCGTTCTTGAAATTTTCAAAAACAAAAAAATCATTAGTTTTCAATAGTTATGGTTTTGGTAGAATTCAGATTGCGGTAGAACTAGGCCTTGATAGTATAGTTTTTTGAAGGTAAATGACATTCTGAGCAAGACTAGTTAATCCTTAGGATTACTAGCCCCACCCTCTCAAGGCCAGATTCCACTGTTTTCTAGGGTTTTTAGGCATTTTTTGTGTTTTAGTGTAGAATTTTTATTTGTTTTCAGTACTCTAAGATTTTTTCTGGTTTGTTTTTCATGGTTTATTAGAGTTTCTTTGATTGTTTATAACTGTAACTCAAAATTCTAATCAAGGTGATTTGCAGTACGATCCAGAAATAGAGAGAACTTTGCGTAGGTTAAGGAAGGAAGCTAGGAAAAATTCTGAAGAGCACAATCTGGCTCTTGATTCCCTGTTTGCTAACAATTTTGATTTAGAAGAGGAGAAAGTCATGGTTGGAAATCAAACTTTGAAAGAGCTTGTTGCCCCTGATTTGAATCAACAACCCTTATGCATAACATTTCCTACTTTAGATGCTACTACTACTTTTGAATTAAAATCTGGACTAACACATCTCTTGCCCATTTTTCATGGCCTTGCAGGTGAAGATCCTCACAAGCATCTAAAGGAGCTTCATGCGGTATGCACGAGTATGAAGCCCACAACAGTGACTGAAGATCTAATTAAATTAAGAGCCTTTCCGTTTTCTTTGAAGGATTCGGCTAAGGATTGACTCTATTATTTACCCTCTGCGAGTATTAAAACATGGAACGAGATGAAGAAGTTTTTTTTGGAGAAATATTTCCCAGCTTCAAGGGCGGCCAACATTCAAAAAAAAAATTTATGGAGTAAGGCAGCACAACGGAGAGTCCTTACATGAATATTGGGAACGATTCAAGAAATTATATGCAAGCTGCCCCTATCATCAAATTAGTGAGCAGCTACTTATCCAATATTTCTATGAGGACTTTCTACCCACTGATAAGAGCATGATTGATGCCGCTAGTGGAGGAGCTTTGGTGGATAAAACTCCCGAGGCCGCGAGAAACTTGATTGCAAACATGGCGGCCAATTCTCAACAATTTGGCACTAGGCTTGACCCTCTATCTAAGCATGTTAATGAGGTAAATATTTCCTCCCTTGAACAACGAATTGCAAGTCTAACTTCTCTTGTTCGTCAAATGGCTGTAAGTAATATGCAAACAGTGAAGACTTGTGGGATTTGTTTAGTAGTAGGACATCCAACCGATATGTGCCCAACTTTTCAAGAGAAGCCCATTGAGCAAGTGAATGTGGCAGGTGGTTTTCCTGGACAACCGCAAAGGAAGTACGATCCCTATTCGAACACATATAACCCAGGATGGCGGGATCACCCTAATCTTAGCTATGAGAATCCACAAGTAAATCAGGCCGCGACTCAAAACCGCCCAATTTGCCAGCAATATAAGCAGCAATACTCCCCTAGACAACAACAGGGCCAAACTTCTAATTCTGGTATGTCTTTAGAAGATATTTTAAGTCTCTTGCCACTAATACTTTGCAATTTCAACAGGAGGCGAAACAATTTCAATAAGAGA
Source organism: Quercus suber (assembly GCF_002906115.3). Lineage (NCBI taxonomy): Eukaryota > Viridiplantae > Streptophyta > Magnoliopsida > Fagales > Fagaceae > Quercus > Quercus suber. The sequence continues at coordinate 432,113 of NW_027070010.1, read as the reverse complement.
CGAGGGCCAATATTC
>NW_027070010.1:332098-427098 GCF_002906115.3 Quercus suber | reverse complement strand
CTCAACTTTTACAAAATTTTTACAAAAGCTTCCCTCTTTCTTTTCATTCTTGTTTCTTTACTTAAATGAAATAACTTTCACTTGACATTCAGAGTATCTACACTGTACTCAAAGAATAACATAATCTACCAGTTACTCAAATTCTAAATCTTACATAATACATCTCTTAATGTTTTAAAGTACACAACTTTCATTAGATCCAAAAATATACAATATTAATAAACTAACATCAAATTTCTAATTTGGAATCTATACATTTAAAACTAAAACTAACTCTTTCCAAAACTCAACTAAGGCTCCCTCTGCTCCAAATTAAAACCTGTTGACTAAAAGAGTATGATAGGCCAAAAACGTATTGACCCCTTGTGATTAAATTAATTAATTACTTAGCCAAGTTATTAATTAATCAATTTAACATGCAAACGCGTGGTAACACAAACAAATCATCAATAAACTAATTATGCAGCGGAAAATAAATAATACGGTGATTTGTTTACGAATGGGGAAAACCTGACGGCAAAAACCCCACCGGGTGATTTTCAGGTCACCACTCCCAAAACTTCACTATTATCATAACAAGCAGTTACAAGTAAAGGAATCCCAAGTACCTTACCAACTTACAGTTAAACCCTTACTCCAATATCCAATTGAACTTGTTCTGTAGTGATAGTTCCTCTTTTTGATACACTACTCCCAAGTACGTGACTAACCAATGCGCAGATCCCAATACCCAACTTCAATCACCAACTAGAAGGAGTTGTTGGCTGCAAAGTTCTTCAATTCATCCACGATGAAGATCAAGAAGATGCTTGGTCACAAAATCCAAAGGTGCACATATATAGCAACTTCTTTAAAAAAGATGAACTATGGCAAAACTTTGTCTCTGGTTACAATTTGCTTGAACAGAGTTTGCTCAATGTTTGTGCAACTTATGAACTCTTTGACGGCCCATAAAACAATCCTTTTATATGTCTAGGGTTAGGAGAAAAGAAAGCCCAAAGACACATTCACAGATCCCAAGAAATCAGATCAAAGATTCTGATTTTATAAATCTCAACAGATAGTAAGGTGTTGAGCAGGTGTCGAGATTTAATGATTGTGCACTTCTTCAGCTTGTTTCTTAGACAGACTCGATAACTTCAACACTTGATCTTGAAACCTTGTTTCTTGAAATATTAAAAACACCTAGAATAACCCAAAAACAAGTTGAGTGCGTTTTGTCAAAGGATTAGCCAATTACATACAAGAATGACATATGTTATTAACAAGTGAAATACATATGTCCTAACAGAGTAGAAGGGGTGAGCTACAGCTTAGTAAGGGTAAGATACATAAGAATTCAATAAGAATACAAGTAAATCAAATCATTTCTTTTTATAAATATTCAGATAGGAGAACATCTTTTCGTGCATAGTATTTTATACAATTCATAATAATAACTTATACGCTTTTCGTAAGAAAAATAATTGTTCTCCATTTTCTTATCATAATAATATCACCAAAACCTTTCAGATTGAATTTCTTTATTTTCTTACAAAGTCACCAAATATAATATTGATTGTTTAAAATCACATACATACATACATACATACATACATACATATATATATATATATATGTTCTCATTACAAAATAACATTTTAACTTAAATCGGATAATTGGTAACTTTGTCTTAAACTAGAAACATCTTGATGAATAAGAAAAAACTTTTCTTTATAAACTTCTTCTCGTAAAATATTATAACTTTCATAGTCATAAAGCCTCACGTTTCATAAAGAACAAATATCTGATAAATTTTTAACATAAACTTGTACTTTCATCAAAAGTTTTATCTTTATAGAACACTAAAACCTTTTCATCAGATTCTTTATCTTTAAAGCACAACAGAACTTCAGAAATTTTTATCTTTAAAGAACAACTTTTCTTTTCATCAGAAACTTCTTTTCATGCGAGCTTTTAACTTTCATAATGCATTTAAACAAAATCATTCTCTCATGATCAATAACATAATATAGTTGTTCATAACATATTGGTTAGTCCATATCTGATAAGTCTGTACTTATGAGCGCAGACACACCGCCATCCTCAATACATACTTTAATTGAGCGCGGACAAACCACCATCCTCAATACATACTTTAATCGAGCGCAGACGAACTGCCATCCTCAATAATACTTTGATTGAGTGCGGATGCATCGCCATCCTCAATAATACTTTGATTGAGCATAGACACATTGCCATCCTTAAAAATACTTTGATCAAGTTCAGATTACCAGAGGACATAACCCGAAAACATTTCTTACTTATATATCATACTAAATTTCACAGTTTGCATAACATTTCATTATAATAGCATTTTCATTCTTTTCTTTAAACATCATGTTCTTGAAATTAACAATAGTATCAATATGCTTAAATCAGATACATAAGGTTTCGAAAGCTTACAAACATATTTTTATTTAAAACATGATTATATGCCATATCTTTAATCAAAAACCTTTTAATGCATAATATACTTTAAAATAACCTCATGAATTACCAAATGCCCAAATAACTTATCCTTTAACTAAAAGCAGAGGAACCAAGAGCCTAAAGTCGAATAAGCTCAGACTTGAGTATTTATAACACCTAAACCAAATATCAAAACTTATTACTATCAATTATTCATTATCATAAACTTACACATTCATCTCAAACCCTATATCTTAAAATCAAAGAAATCCTAATCCCACCTCAACGAGGTTCCCCAAACACAAAATACATTCATTAAACAACATAATATACCAAATCATGGAGAAACCATTGTTTAATTGTTCAAATTCTGTTCATGTCAAACAGCTTTAAAATCAATTAAGAATGTGTTTGAAATTGGAAGCAATGGTGCATGCATAAACTTACACAAGGCAACATACAACATGAACAAAACAGTTTCATAAAAATAACAGTTGAATGGTTTAGAACCCCTCCTTTAGAGTACTAAACCTTAAAGCAAGTTATACAAAATCTATCTATGATCTAGACATATCAAAAGATAAGCTTATTAAATTATAGTTCAAAGCATTCACCCTAACTTTAGAATTAGATCCTCATAGTCAAAGTTATCATTTACTGTTTACTGCTCATTTCAGCAGCATATGCTTTGTTTGTAAAATACAAATAGGCTATCTAAACACATCCAATCTTCATTTAATTTTATAGAGCCATTCCTCTAGATGTCTAGTAAATACTATATTAATTTCAGAGTCAAAGCAAAAAGCCATGATTTATTAAAAATCATAAAAGACAACATGCTCAAATCTATTCTGACAGAATTTCATGCAACTTAGAAATTAAATCATTATTTTTATATTGATCAAATGTTGTGAAACTACTTCCAATACAACCATACGTGTCTTAGTTTTCAAAAGAAATATTCCTAGCATCCAAATTCACTGTATACAATTTAATACATAATGTACCATGCATAAACACAAAATCTATCACAGTGACAACTTTGCAACATTTTTTTGTAAATTTACAAAAAATTATCAAATGATGGTATTTTCATCTGAAATTTAATACACACATACTAGACATATTATATAATAATCTCCAATAAACCTTTTACCCATAACTATCCTAGAAAAATACAGGATTTATGATAACCAAACAGGTTAACCAATGAGTGCAACTCTTAGTAAGTTCATGAACTAACTCTTAACAAGCTTCAATTACTGAATCAACCATACATTCAGCACCTCAAATAGCAATTCCATAAAGTTTATCTAACTATTTTACTCTTTTAACACTTACCCATAACAGATTTTTTCTTAGTCTATCATCTAGGAGTACATGCAAGCATAACAATAATTCAATTCATATTAAGGAAATCAACAATCTCTAAAATTCAACACACTCATATACAAATTCATATAACCATCACTTAAATTTAAAATGGACAATAGACTAAAAGAATTAGATTTTTCCCTTACCTAAAGCATGGTTCTTGGAGTGAAAGAGCTAGAATCACTCTAGCTTTAAATAAAGAACAAAAGCTTGAGAAGAATTGAAAGAAAACTTTGTCCTTACTGCTAGACCTGTAGGTGTGAGAGGGAGAGAAGAGTTGAGAGCTTTTCTTTCTTTTGGTGTTGGACCTGTGGGTATGAAAAAGGGAGAGAGCTTCTTGAGTCTTTTAGTTGCTTTGAGAAAGTCAAAGAAGAGATAAGGTGTTGCCGTGTAAGAACAAGGGAAAAAGAAAGAGATAAGAACAAAGAAAAAGGAATAGGGAAAGAAGAATAAGGGCTGAACCTTCTGGTGTAGCCAAGAAAAGATAAGGGAAAAAGTTTTGGGTGGGCACATGTATGCAGAAAGGAAAAAGGGCTGATGACTCACCCTTGTAACTATTAAAAATTACTTACCACCCCACCCCCCTTATAACCTTATACTTTATAAAGACTCAAACTATAAAATAACTTGGCATCTAAACCCTTACCTTAAACACTTAATAAAACACCGACAACTATATATCTAATAACTTAACCACTTAATATAATTTTGTATATATTTAGTATATATTCATAATACAATTAACCATTCAAGTATTTATAATTTTTACAATTCTTATTCAAAGGCATTATAAAATAATGTCTTTATGAAATACTCTTCTATTAATTATAAAAATGAAGTGGCTTAAAAATAATAATTAACCACTCAAACACATAGTTTAACTATAAAGTTGGGTCGGGGTGTTACAATAATTAGAGAGAAAGATTGAACTGTTCCCAACCTTAGGTTACTCAAGCCATAAGCCCGAAGAAACAAGTATGTCTGAGGTTCTATTAAACAAACAAAAAGTATTAATTTATCTAAGGTATGTGGTTCGAGGAACTAGGCATAACTGAGATTCTATTTAATACTTAGTCAAAATAAAGAGTATTAATTTACCCAAGGTATGTGGTCCAAGGAACCAAGCATGACTGAGGTTCTATTTAATACTTAGTCAAATAAAGAGCATTAATTTACCCAAGGTATGTGGTCTGAGAAACCAGGCATGACCGAGGTTTTGTTTAATACTTAGTCAAATAAAGAATATTAATTTACCCATGGTATGTGGTCTAATGAACTAGGCATGACCGAGGTTCTGATTAATACTTGAACACATATAAAACGTTAATTTACCCAAGGTATGTGGTCAGAGGAACCAAACATGACTGAGATTCTGTTTAACACTTAGTCAAATAAGGAGAATATTGAATAATAATAATCAAAACAAAAGATAGCAAGATTGTCTTTCATTAATAGTAATACCTTTGAAGGTTATTTACATTCCACGGATGTGGTACGACATTATCATCCAAATCTTCCAAAAAAATAAGCACCGATACCAGCTACCAAGGTAATGCGATATGACTCTTCCTAGTTAGGTCCTAATTTTCCCTATGATGGGTTCCTTGTAGTTCCTACCACTTTTCTCAACACCAAGTCTCCTGGTGTCAACGGTCTAAGCCTTACACCCAAGATGTACCTTTGTTTAAGCTTTTGCTAATAATATGCCAACTGGACCATGGCCACTTCCCTTCGTTCATCAACTAAATCCAAACTCTCTTGAAGTAACTAGTCTTTTTTGTCTGGGTCAAATAGACTTGTTCTCAATGTCGAAAATCCTGTCTCTAAAGGGATTACTGCCTCGGAACCATAGGTCATAAAAAATGGAGTTTCCCTAGTTGATCGATGAGAAATAGTTTAATATGTTCAAAGAACATGCGGTCCCATTCATCAACCCACTTGCCCTTAGCTTTGTCTAACCTTTTTTTCAAACTGTTAACTATGATTTTATTCACTGCCTCTACTGGACTGTTCCTTTGCAGATAGGTCGGGGTTAAGTACCTATTTCTGATGCCTAGCTCAACACAGTACCTTCTAAAGGCCTTGCTATCAAACTATAGTCCGTTTTCCAAGATAAGAGTATGGGAAATCCTAAATCTAGCAACTATATTCTTCCATACAAACTTTTTTGCATCAACATCCTTGATATTGGACAACGACTCAGCCTCAACCCACTTTGTGAAGTAATCTGTCCCTATAAGGGGCTATCTTTGGTTTCCCACTGCTTTTGGAAATGGTCCTACGATGTCCAAGTCCCACTGTGCAAATGGCCATGGATTAGAGAGAGGATTTAGCGTGCTCCCTGGCTAATGGATGATTGGGGCAAATTTCTGACATTGATCACACTTCCTAACATATTCCTGAGCCTCTTTCTACATATTTAGCCACCAATAACCTTGAGTTAGGGCTCTATGTGATAACGACTTTCCTCCTATATGACTACCACAGATTCCTTCATACAGCTCCTCTAGTAGTGGCTCCACTGCCTCAGGGTGAATACAAAGAAGGTATAGCCCTAAGAAAGAGCGCTTATACAATTTTTGCTCTTCGGACAGCCAAAAATGTGGAGCTTTTCTTCATATTTTCTTAGCCTCTCCCCTGTCTTAGGGCAACTCTCCATCCTTAAAAAATGCAACTATGGGATCCATCCAACTTAGACCAACTCTTATCTGGTGCACCCCAACCTTCATCAGTCCTGGCTCGGCAGGCTTTAATAAATCCTTAAAAGGATGACTCGAGGAAAGCCCTACTCGGACGAAGTTGCCGAAGTTGCCAGAGAGTCTGCATAAGTATTCTTGCTCCTTGATATCTACTATATAGAAAAAGATTCAAAACCCGATTGTAGCTGTCGAACTCTATTGAGATATCCCTACATCCTATAATCCCTAGCTTCTAACTCACCATTAATTTGTTCAACAATCAATCTTGAGTCTGAAAAAATCTTAACAGCTTTACCTCTCAGTTTCTTCACCATAGCTACACTAGTTAACAAAGCTTCATACTCAGCCTTATTATTAGTAGCTAAAAAACCCAACCTCAAGGATCTCTCAATAGTAATCCTTTCTAGGGATACTAGCAATAGCCTAACTCCATATCCCCTTTGGTTAGCTGCTCCATCAACATAAAGCTTCCATATTGAATGTTTGAGGAAAGCAATTGTTGTGACTTACACCCCTATTGATTCCCCCTCCTCGGCAACGACTTCCCCTGGGTATTTAGCGAACTTTGCCACCAAGTTAGCAAGAACTTGTCCTTTGACAGTTGTACGAGGCATGTATTTTATGTCAAATGCTCCCAAGATTGTTCCCCACATGGCAATTCTTCCTGTGTGGTCAAATCTCTAGAGTAATGATTGCAGAGGGAGTTGAGTGAGGACCATGACGGTATGTGCCTGGAAGTAATGAGGGAGCTTCCTCATAGTGTGTTCTATGCCCAAGATCGCCCTCTCCAGTGGCAAGTAACGGGTTTCTGCCTCCTGCAGAGATTTGCTCACATAATAGACCAGTTTTTGCACCCTAGCCTTCATCCTTACTAGAACTAAACTCACGGCGTGACATGTAACCTCAATATAAGCAAAGAGGACTTCCTTCTTTTCTAGCCTGGACAATAGGTGGTCAAGATAGGCATTCCTTCAATTCCTTAAATGAAAGTTTACACTCTTTCGTCCACTCGAATCCCTTCCGCTTGTGAAGGAGCTAAAGAATGATCTACATCTATTTGCCGACCGAGAGATAAACCTATTTAGAGCAACAGTCATTCCAATAAACTTTTATACTTCATTAGGATTCTGAAGAGGTCATAAGTCACTTATTGCCTTAATTTGATTAGGGTTAACCTCAATCCCCCGGTACGTGATCATATACCCTAAAAATTTATTGAAACTGATGCCATAGGAACACTTCGAGGCATTGAGACACAATTTATGTTTCCTTAGTATTTCGAACACACCTCCTAGATCATTCAAATGCTCGGTTACTACTTTACTCTTCACAACCATGTCAACAATGTAAACTTCTATATTTTTTCCAAGTTAAGACTCAAACATTTTGGTCATCATCCTTTGGAAGGTAGACCCAGCATTCTTCAAACCAAACGACATTACTTGGTAGTGATAATTTCCAGTAGGAGTCAAGAAGGCAGTCTTTTCCTAGTCGGCCAAAGCTAGTGGTATCTGATGGTATCCCTAAAAAGCATGCAAAAAGCTCATCTGAGGATGACCGACCGTAGCATCCACTAGCTGGTCAATTCGAGTAATCGGAAAAGGATCCTTAGGGCAAGCCTTGTTTAAATCAGTAAAATCCACATATACTCTCCACTTCCCCTGACTTCTTTTTCATTACAACTGTATTGACTAGCCATTCTGGATACAAAACCTCATTAATCGTCTATGCATGTTTAAGTTTATTTACTACTTCCTTCACAGCCTCGGCATGCTTTTTGGAAGAGCGCCGAGGTGGTTGCTTCTTAGGGATAACTATTAGGTTCACATTCAAAGAGTGACAAATGAAGTCTGGATCCACACCAGGAGCTTCATACGCATTCCAGGCAAAAACATCAACATTCTTCCTTAGGAAAGCCAATAACTCCTCTTTTTCCTGTAAAGGCAATTGAATCCCAATTTGAAAATACTTCTCCACATCATAATCAATAGTAACCTTCTCCAGCTTTTCACACATTATTCCCCCATCTACAATATCTTGGTATTTAATTACTTTTGCTAATTGCTACAAGGCCCCCTTTGGGTAGCCGAAACTCCTTCCTCGGACTGACGTTTGATAGCGGTGACCAGGCACTGCCTTGCCATGGCCTGACTTCCAACCAACTCCCCGACCTGCCCCCCCGAAAGGTACTTCACCTTTAAATGCAAAGTCAAAGAAACAGCCCCCATGGCACGGAGCCATGGTCTTGCTAAGATAGCAGTATAAGGTGAATAAGCGTCCACTTCAGATCCTGTCTAAACAAGCAACCTGATCAGGCCCTTCGGGATGACCGTTTTTCTTTCAAATCCCACCAAGGGGAATCGTTGCTAACTAAGTCCTTGTGTTTCAAATTAAGTCTGTTGTACAAGTAGGGATACATGATCTCTACCCCACTGCCTTGGTCGACCAGGACCTTTCTCACATTGTACCTTTCAATCCGAAGGGTTACTACTAAGGTATCATCGTGCGTTTGAAAAGTCCTAGCCTTGTCTTCATCGGAAAAGCTCAGCGTTGGTCGGACTTCTAATCTCCCATGTTTAGACTCTGGGACCGAGTCCTCGGTAATTGGTCTTGCAATAGACATAAACCCAGAAAAGCATCTCCCAATCTGACTTGGGGTTGCAAGGATTACACTAATGGTTCCCAGGGACGGTTTCGAGGCAGACTCCCTTTGGTATGCCGACCCTACTTGACTTCGCTGCCCAGAGGGCTAATGTAAGAACTGTCTTAGCTTCCCCCACCTTTACCAATTGTTGAAAGTAATCACGGAAAGTTCTACAATCTTCGGTGGTGTGCCTACGATCCTGGTGATATTGACAATAATGACCCTGATTATGCTTCAAGGGGTCACCTCCCTTCTTGTTTGGCCACTTAAAGTATGACTCAACTTTTATCTTCTCAAGGATCTGATGAACAAGCTCCTTGAACACTATATTAACAACTTGCGCACTAGGGTGCCCAGCATGTCTAGCAAAATCCCTTCGAGGTTGGTTGATATTATATCTCTCCGACCTGAAATTTCTTTGGTTAGAAGGAGCAATTTTTTCCTTCCCCTTCCCCTGCTGCTGATCCTTCCGACCTCCTTGTGCTCGTCAATGCGATCCATAAGTTGCTTTGCGTAGGTTTCATTGTTAAGGACTTTCTCAACTCATGCTCAGTAGGGAGGCCAACTTTAAAAGTCCTTATGGCCATGTCTTCAAAATCTTCATCTATCTCATTAAACATTTTCCAGTACATATCTAAGTAAGTTTTCTGGGTCTCACCCTCTCTCATTACCATAGATCACAGGGAATCTAGGGGACGAGGCCTTGAAAACCCTAATGAGCTCTTCAAAAGAACTAATTAAGCCCTCATCTAGCCCATCAAACCACCTCATCGTGACAGGTCCTAAGCTAGAGGGGAACAACTTGCACATCAAAGCTTCATTCCTAGAATGAACAACTATCCTCTGATTGAAATAACTGACATGCTCAATTGGGTCGATCCTCCCATTGTAAATTGTAAAAGTGGGTTGCGTAAACCAATGAGGAAATTTAGCCCTATCAATCCTGCGTGTAAACAGTGATTTAGAGATCTGACGTAATGCCTTACTTATTGCGTCATTCCCCATACTCCTAGGTTGGGCTTTTATTCTTCTTCCTGTGATATCGCTCCTCCCTATCCAACTGTGAATATAATAAGGAGGATTCAATGAGGGGTGTTCTAGACCTTGGTCTATAACTGCCATTTCCACTTGAATTAGTTCCTAAACTAAGAGGGGATGCTTCTCGCTGCTTACATAGTAACTTCCTGCACAAATGGTTTATCTCCAGCCTGAGATTCTGTGTTTCCTCCCTATGCTAAAACATGGCTTCCAGGTCAGGAGTGACTCCTGCTGGTATGACCTGTATGTATGCTAGAAGTCCAGTTGACTTCATGGTCTCTCTTACTTTCCAGATTAACAAATTGGTCTTCACGTTGTGATCCTACAGATTCTTCTCTATAAGGACTAGCATTTGAATCTCAGCCCACCAAGAACAATGGATGATAGCCTATCAAGCCCAAAATAATATATTTGTTAGAGAATGAGTTTTACGAGAAAAAGTCTTAGCAAATTAAATATGGGCCATAGCTAATAGGATTCATTGCCAATAAGATTGAAAACACAAATTGAGAGAATTAATGCTTTTCGGTTAAGTCCAACGATAAGATGTTCTTATATTAACTCAAGCTTATCTAAATACAGTATGCTCTTCTTTTTCTCTTCCTTCTTAGATCACCTCCCTCCTTTTCATGGTGATCCCTTCCTTTTATAGTCCTTCAACCCTTCATCTTAGCCTTTCGCCTGTTGATTTAGCAGAAAATCCTTTGGATGCTTGTCCCATCAAGACCTCCTAGAAGCTTTGTTAGTAGCTGTGAGCTGAGTTGCCACTGTTCAGGTGTCATTTCTCCATAAATGTGGCTAGTTCTTTAGGTACAATGTATTTGATATGGTGGTAGCAGCCTTCTTCCTAAATATTTTGTCTTTCATGATTGACTGAGTTTTTTTTGCTACTTTCCCTGTAGCTCTCCTGAGGTGGCCTAATTCTTCTAAAATTAGAGTCGACCCATCATTCTTTTCCTTTGTCCTCGGCCTATTAACTTAGGCCCAACAATCCCATTAACCATCCTTGGGCGTATTATTGTCCTCGGGCATGGCCCATAGCCCAACACGCTTGCTCGGACTTCCCACCCCTACAATATATATATATATATATATATATATGGGTTGGGTTCAAGTTACATCTGGTGTAGCTCTAAGCAATGTTACACCACTCAATATTTTTTAATTGGATGCAAATATTGATAAATCTATCGTTAGATTACATTATCTTCGTATATTCTTCATGCTTACAAAATTTCAAGGAGATTAAAAATTAATAATCATGTCATTAATCAATTGTTAAGATTCAAATTTTTATAGTTTAAAATAATACATAAAAGATGAGTTTATGGATCAAATGATAAATAGCATCAGATTGATATGAAAATTGGCATGCATGTTAAGATCATATAGAACATGTAATACAATGGTTGGATTTTCAAAATATATATTCAATAATAAGTTATTAGGTTGTGTAATATTATTTAGAGTTACACCAGGTGTAACTTGAACTCAACTCTCTCTCTCTCTATATATATATATATATCAGATCCTAGAAGACAAGGGAAGAAGATGTGTGGAAAATATGAGTTTTCGATGGGTTTAAGGGTGGATTTGGCTAGATGGTTTAAGGGGATGCGGATTGGGTATTGTAGAGGGTGGGTTTGAGAGTAGAGCTTAATTGACGACAATAGAGCCACGGATCAGATATGTTGGAGGAGGGTAGGGTTTCGCCGGTGTGAGGGAGAGTTACGGCTTTATGGATTGGGTACATGCAAAGCTTGAGGTAGGCTTGGAGTGGTCGGAGGTGAGGTTGAGCGAGACAGAGAAGAAAAGGGAGAAAACTCACCAGCGTGGATGGGAAAATGGCAGCGCTGCTCGTCGGAGTGTGGGGTGGAGCTTAGACTAGTGTCGGCAAACAACTAAAGCTCTCTCTCTCTCTCTTGTTGGTGCGTGGGGTGGAGCTCGGACTGGTGGTGGCTTCGCGTGAGGAGGGAGGGATGAGTTGAGGTGAGCTTTGAGTGGATAGTTAAGTGGAGTATTCAGATTGTGTGAGGAGTGAGGAAATACGGAAATGAATTAAAGGTAAAATGAGGGTTGAAATGTTTTTACAGGTTGTGTTGCCAATTTTACGGTCAAATTGAATTCTATTTTCAGTTTGACTGTATTTTCAAGTGGTGCCGAACATGGACCTAGGTGTAAATTGCTTTCGGATTTTAGTTTACCACTATAACAAACGCAGCTTGAAATTCATATTTTAAATGTGGACATTTATTTTTGCCTTTTAAATGGTATTTGTAAATAAAGTTTAAGAAAATATTTTCTCTTAAAATAATAATATGCAAATATGTCTGCTACATCACACATGTATATATAGACTGTGATTAAAACTTTAGCATATAAACTTTAAAAAAAAATGTAAAGAAATTTTTTTTCCTCTTAATAAAAAATGGAAAACAAAAGAAAGTTTTTAATTAAAATGACAAAAAAAAAAAATCTTAACATGGGGAGATGGAATCATGGAACACGGAGGTGTCCTGTAATGTACTACATATAGTTTTACAGAATCGGAGCCTGTTTGTTTTCGTTCACCCGTGCACTCCCTTCACTTTCCTGTCGCTTTCCGGAATCTCGAAAACACCAAAATCAAACAAAATCTTAAATGCTCTTTGACCCCACACACTCTCTCTCTCTATTTTCACATTTTTTTTGAATTGAATTCACAAATAATAGTACTAGTAGTAGTAGCAGCAGCAGAATCACTTTTGCTTACTTTCCAATTCTTTTGCCGCTCTCATCTCTCTACCAAATAAAATAAGAAAAAAACAAGAAGTAGGTAAGAGACCATTTTTTTTTAGTTCCTGTTGTTTTTGTCTTTCAAATAGCTCTGCAAATTCAAATGCTTTAAACTGGAGCTCCTTCCCATTTTCTCTCAAACCCAACAACTGGGTCATCTTCTTCACCACAATTATCTTCAACTTTCAGGTACTTCCATTTTTTTTCTTTAACATTTTGCCACTTCCTGTAACATTTGTTTATTTTTCATTATACCCAGAAAATTTCTTGTTATAGTCTCAGCTTCTTCTATGTGGATTTTCTCACTTTCTTGTCTTTTATCTTATGGTTTTATCTTTCTCAGCTATACAATATTGTTACTGTTTCTGGGTTCTACTGCTTTCAGTTTCTTCACTAATTTCTGCTTCAAAAATTGAAAATGCTTTCTTTCAGTTTTCTTGATGGGTGTTAAATCTTTCATCTTTGAGGTTTTCCTTGACAAATTTCTTGTATTTTCTGGTGGGGGGTGCTAAGATTTATGCATTACATGTAGTGGCTACTACATTAGTTGGAATCTACTTGAACTTGTTAGTGGTGCAGCAATTCATATTGGTAACTTGAAAATAATTTCTAGTTAGCTTAAGCGTTTGTTTGGAATCTGTTTATTTTGCTAAAACTGAATTTTTTTTGCTAAAAGTGTTATAGATAAAAGTAAAAGTTAGTTGAAATAGTATCGTAGGAGTTATAGTATCGTAGGAGTTATGAATGGTATCAAAAAGTATAGTGCAGTTTATAAATAATAGTAAAAATAAGCCGAATAGTAAAATAAGCTAAATAGTAAAATAAGCTAGCAAAAAATAAGCTATCCAAATGGACACTAGGTTGTTTTTGTTTCAATTATTTTGTACATTTTGTTCAAATTTGATGGTGTTTGTGGAACTTTCATTAGCTTGTTATGTTTAGATTGGAATTGTATGGGCATTGGAAGTGTAAATGGAGGCACATACACCATTGTCAGCTATTTTGAATAAAAATGGGGCCTTTTGCTTTAGGTTCAAATAAATGTCATTTTCTTAATAAAAATAAGTCCTTTTCTTACTTTAAGTGTTTTCAAAGAAAACTGACTTTACTGCTTTAGTAGACCCAATTAATTCATTTTAAACTTTTCAGTAATGTCAATATAATTGTTAGATTTCCATTAATTGTCAAAGAATTATTATTCTATTCATATATAGTTTTGTTAAGATTTAATATGAAGTAGGTCCTACGCACTCTTCATTAGCCACGGTGTGATAATGCTTGGCTTACTATAAGGAGTTTCTTCTGTATGGATATAGTTCTTGTCTATTTAAGAGGAGTTGTGATGTGTTTATAGTTCTGGAATTTGGACAGCGTGATGCACTTGAATTTTACCATCATTTCTTATCATAAAGATGTAATTCTTTATGCCTTTCCTTTCTTATGGTCCATATATGCCTTTGGGATTCAAGGATTTATTTGTCTGAGTTTTTCACCTAATAACCAAGTGTTTCTCTTGCTATGCATACACCCAATAAAGATTGGTAATTCCCTCAGATATATGTAAACGCTACAAAGAGTAATGCAAATGGTCTTTGGACCAAATGGCTTCTCCTCCTCCAAAGGAACAAGGGATGGAGGTTGAGGATAAAGTTGCATTTCAATCTCGGTATTTGAGTTTTGTTTGCTTGTGGAAAAATTAGTGGGTTTAAGTTAAGCAATTGTTGCTTATTAACAAAAGAGGTTAATGGGTTGGTGGAAATAGGAAAAAATGTATCCCATGGAAGTCCATGGCACACATATTTTATGAAGAACTTGAAAATATACTAGGATTATGATAATTTTATCCCTTCACAACAGTTGTAGTTCAATGGCATCCATTGCAGTCTGGCATGGAGAAGTCTGTAAGATTAGCCTATGTTCTGAAGACCAAAACTCCACACAATTGTTCTTTGTATACCCATAGTCGTACTTAAATTGATGGGAAACTAGGTGAAGCTTAGACCTGCTAGTTAAACCCCTGGGACATCTACTGTATAGTTATGCCGTGGTCTTCAAATCATGGGCCTTTAGGGGTCTGTTACATCCTCATGTATATGCCTTCTTGTGGCATGTGGTAATGTCACGCGACATGTAAAGTACATTCTTAAGCAGGTCAGTAAGTGGTGTGGGGTTTAGGTGATACTTTTTGTAAATTTACTGTACTCTCGGCTTGGTTTTATTTGTATTTCTATCGTAGATATGTGTTTAGCTAGCAAACATAATGTTAATTTTTTTTTTTAATCTATCATTGGAGAATGTAGCCATTATCTCACTATTCCTTCTTGTTATAATATCTGTGTATGATCCTTCATAATTATATGTTTCTATGAATACTTGCTAGGAATGAAAGCATATTAAGACGGAGACCCCAAGTGGGGAGAGTGGGAACACGTATAATGGAGCAATATGAAATTCTAGAGCAGATTGGGAAAGGTTCTTTTGGTTCTGCTCTTCTTGTGAGGCATAGACATGAAAAAAAGAAGTGAGGACACTTACTGTTTATGTTTTAAAAATTTGATTCGAGAGTTGAACTATGTTCGAGGTGAATATGTTTGTTTTTAATTCAGGTATGTGTTGAAAAAGATCCGTCTTGCTCGCCAGACTGATAGGTCTCGTAGATCTGCGCACCAGGAGGTCAGTATTTTCATTTTATTCTTCATTATCTGAAAATGAAAACAGCTATTATCAAGATCATTATCTTTCCATATAAGGTTTAATGGACTGATGGAATTTGTTTCTCTTAAGCTAGGAAATTTCTGAAAGGTGAAATTTAAGAGTCATTGTTCGATACTGAAAGATATTTTGTTGTCATTTGATTGTAAAACATAAATGGGAACCATCCATTTAGTCTTATTTGGTGCTTTTGGGCAAAATATTAAGTCTTATATTTGCTTGATGTTTGGATCCTGATATGGTTCTTCATAAGATATACTAACTACTAAAACACATAATGTTCCCTAATGGTTGGTATTTAAAAGAATGATGACTTTATTGTACCTCTATCTATGATTTTAGCTTGTAATATGCTTTCTTCTTTCTTAATTCTGCAGATGGAGCTTATTTCTAAAGTATGGAATCCATTTATTGTAGAGTACAAAGATTCCTGGGTGGAAAGGGTTAGCATCGATTTGTACTTTAATTGGTTTACATCTAATGAAGCCTTGTAAATTTTTTATTATGACCCCCCAAGCATTTTAAGGAACATATGTCCTCATTTATTACCAGTTCTACAATTGACATTTTAGTCTTTTCACTTCCAGGGTTGCTTTGTATGCATTGTCATAGGATATTGTGAAGGAGGAGACATGTAAGTTATAATTCTTGCTCAATCAGTTATTTGATATAATGTTACACTACCTGCTTGGACATGATTTGTTATTGGCATTTTTCTGACCTTTGCATAATTGCCATATGTTATACAGGGCAGAGGCTATCAAAAGGGCCAATGGTGTTCATTTTCCTGAAGAGGTTGTCACTATTGCTGCCGAGCTTCTAATTTTCTCTTTTTTTTATTATTTTTTTATTATATATATATATATATATTTGATAGTAGACCTAGTACAAATGTGTAGAGCTTGGGCAAAAGCCAGAACGAAATGCATCGAGGCGTTTGTATTAAAGGCATAATTGATTACCAGTCTCATAACTGTATTGAGCTTTAAATGAAGGTTGATACATGACTTGAGTCTGGTTTTTTATTATTTTTGAAATATGATTGACCAGCCAATGAGTTCTAGCTCAAATGATGCTTCCTCTTCCTTCGATAATGAGATGGAGGGTAAGGTTGTGAGTTTAAGACCCATGGGGTGTGTAAGTTATAAATAAAAAGAAAAGAAAAAACAAGAAAGGCCTTTCTATGTTAGAAACTTGGGTAAATACTATGGTACTCTATTATGTTTCATTCTTGAAATTTTGGTAAGTGCAGAAACTTTGCAAGTGGCTTGTTCAACTCCTCATGGCACTTGATTACTTGCATGCTAACCATATTCTTCACCGTGATGTCAAGGTGAGTGGCAAACTGACTGAGAAAATCTAGCTAGATTTTACATGTGAAAGCCAAAAGCTGATTTGCACTGATGGTGTTCCAAATTGCTTCAGTGCTCAAATATATTTCTAACAAAAGATCAAGACATACGTCTAGGTAAGTTGTTGATCCCTTTATTGTTGAACTTTGTAAGTTTGTTTTTGTATCTGTTCAAATATGCCCTGTTTTATAGCTCTACGTTTTAATTAGTGTTACCAATTTAAAATACATATTGGTTACAGGTGATTTTGGCCTTGCTAAGATGTTAACTTCTGAAGATCTTGCTTCCTCGGTGAGTCATTATCATTGAAGATATGGATACATCTTTTTTCCACCCTCTGCTTTGTATAGTTACCATGAATTTTCTTCTCCATATGCAGGTTGTGGGAACCCCAAGCTACATGTGCCCTGAGCTTCTTGCTGATATACCGTATGGTTCCAAATCAGACATATGGTCTTTAGGTGAATTAAATTTTAATCATTGTTGAACTTTAGCTGGAATTTTCTCTTCATGTGCATATATAATATGATGCATATTCCAGGATGCTGTATGTATGAAATGACTGCTCACAGGCCTGCATTTAAAGCTTATGTAAGTTTCTGACTTGCAGTTACTTAAAGTATGGATTATTGTTATATTATCTCTTTTCCATAATAATGACAGTAAATCAAGTTTTGGACCATATGGGACCTTATATCAGAGTTAGTTATGATTTGATTTGTGCTAATTCTGTTTGGAAAGCATTGATTTTGAGCTTTGAGCAATTACTAATAATGCTGCAAAGTTGTTCACACCCATCGTTAGGAAAATTGGCTAGGAAACAGAAAGGAAAAACTGGTGGGGGAGGGGGGAGATTGAAGAATAAAGAAGAAAGAAAGGAACCATGTAAAACAGTGAGGTTGGAATGCCTTTCTGATTGCCTTTCTGATTGTGTTGCAATGTAATTGACAATTTGATTTATTACTTAATTAGTAACGAATAATTCTAGTTTTGCATTGCAATTGAAGAAATGCCTACCTTAAAATGTATCCTTTATGAAAATAAAATTGGGTGTGACGCAAACCAGAACAAAATTGAAACAACAATAAAATAAAGGGATATGATCTAGGAGTTAGCACCTGGGCTTCGCTTGGAATTAGCACCGAGCAGGGAAACTATTAGGAGTCAACACCTAGGGTAGACCTAGAGTTAGCACTAGGTCAAAAGAGACCAAACGGTCATTTTTTCATTCATCAAAATATCAACTATTTCTTCGAGAAGTATAATAAGTTGCTTATAAAGGATTGTTAAACCCTAGTTCTAATTGACTAGGAAACCCTAATTGCCTTATTAAAAAAATAACCTTGCTTCCAAATTAAAATACTAATAGCCTAATAAACAAATTGGACCTAAAACATAAAAATACAATTGACTTACAAACATAAATAATACTAAATAATAATTTTCTTGCGTATCCTGCGTCATTCTCCTCTAGTTAGAGAAAACTCAACCTCGAGTTCTAAAGCATTGAAGGATTAGGATGTTGACAAGTAACACTTGCTTCAAGTCTGGAATCACCTTAGGGAGCACAGAGAAAAGAAAAACTTTGAATTTCACCATGTTAAACTTTTTTGGAATAACAAAATCAATGTGTGGAATTGACACAATCTTATCTTAAACCACTGGAAGCACTATGTTATCTATTTTCTCCACTTTAGCAAACTATTTGTCTTCATGCACCATGGAAGGCTGATCAAAAGTAGATTCATTAGCTTCCAATATCACATCATGTGCACCCTTTAACATAATACTCTCTTTAGAAACCATCTCTTCACCTTGCTACTCTTCAATAGATTTGTTTCCTTGCACACATGTTAAAGCAACATTTGCTGAGGCATGTACGTCTTTTGTCAACATTAGGCTTTGGTGTTACTTGAGGTTTCTCCACTACCAACATATCATCATCAATGTTGTCTTCTATGGGGGTAGCAATAATTTCATTGTGATCAATTATCCTTGGTTTCCCTATTGAATTAGTTTGAGTCTTCATTTGAGCAATCATGTCTTGAACATCTTTCATAAGCTTTTCAGATATTTTCTTTAATTCCTTGGTAGATTGTTCAAAAGTACACTGAGGACATGAAATGGGATGAGGATTCATCCTATTTGTTTCAACTTGAAAAGTACCACAGTGAGATTGGAGTAGATACTTAGTTCAAAAGTATGGTGACAAATACTCGTTACAAAACTTTTCTTTCATATCTTTCCACACACTAATGGCAAGTTAATACTTTATATGGCGGGAAATATTCAAGATCTTCCCAAAATAGTTGTGCTCCACCCCTTAACTTCAACTTTGCATATCTAATCTTTATGTTATCCGCAAAATTTTCTTGCTCAAAGAACTGCTCCATCCCATTCATCCAGTTGACAAAATCCCTTGGATTATTTTTACAACTATCAAAATAAGGTGTTTTTGATATTACCATGATTAAATAGTGCTTCAACAAATAGTTGGAAGTTGGAACAAGAACCAAGGTTGCTGTGATGTTCTCTGGACAAATTGTTGGAATAGGCTTCTAAGACTATTCTCTCAAATAGTTGTTGGGACTAGACTGGTTGACAAGTTTGGATTTCGTGGGCTGGGTCTCGTATTTTTTTAAAAAGAAAACTGGTGTTGTTAAATGCGGGCTTTAGGCTTGTTAACAAATAGGTCGAGCAAGAGTTTGTTTCTAAAATGAGTTGGTTAGAATATATATATATATATATATATATATATATTGTTGTGCAGATAGCACTCTAGAACTCAAATCAATAACAGTAAACAAGCGAAAATTAAATAATAAGTACACAAAGAACACAAGAATTTACATGGTTCGGCAAACTGCCTACTTCCACGGAGACGACAGAAATTTCACTATAAAAAATAGGGAGATACAATAGTGCGCAAGAATACTCTCAAGAAACCCAAATTCCAATACACCTTAACTCTCTCACCTACAAGACAAGAAAACACTATTCTTGTTCTTATGCAGCTTTACCTAATAGGTTATTGGAATTCTCTAATTCACTCTCTGAATTTGCCGTTCAACACAAACCTAATATATATATATATATATATATATGGTATAGGTCAGTTGTACTAGGATTCATATTCCTAGTAGAATTCGGTTTACTTGTGATTGACTTGGGCTTGTGGCAATTCAAGCCATACACACGGGCCCACTTCAACAAATCTCCATCTTGGCTTGAATTGATCAAGCTACACGAGCAAACTCTTCCATCGCCTCCACCTTTGCCCTTAAGGGCTTACAAGCTACAAAAATCAACCAAGTCCAAGTAGTCCTTGAACTTGTTTGTTGGAATTGACTTTGTCAACATACTAGAGGATTCCTAAGTCTTATTCTTCTGTAGTGACCCCATCTCTTCTACATCCCTGTAAGACAATGGATCTCCACTACTAGTTATGAGAGCAAAGCTAACCATGCCTTCAAAGCCATATCTCTATGGTGCTTTGTGAACCCGCTTCTCTCTACCTTTAGCAATTGAATAAGACTCTTTTTGTTGTTGCTGTGGATTAATCTCAGCATCACCCTTATCACTGGGTGAACTATTCTCGTCAAACTCCACCTCAACAGTTAATTTCTCCTGTAGACTATCATCACGTCTCTGCTTCATTCTGTTTCAACATAAAGGTTTCATCAAATATGACATCTCTGCTGGTCACTGTTTTCTTTGAGATTGGATCCTAAGCCTATAGCCTTTAACACCTTTTTCAAAACCTTANCTAGAACACCTTAGGTAACCCGACATTCAATCTCATGCATCCGGCTCTTTCTGCTAAGGTTCTGTTCATTTTATTTGCAACCTCATTTTGCTTTGGAGTATCTTTAACTGTGAAATTACGAGTAATGCCTTCTAATTTAGAAAATTTTATGAATTCTTTATCTCTATACTCTAGTCCATTATTTGTTTTAAGGTATTTTATTTTCTTGCCAGTCTGATTCTCAACCTGTGCTTTCCACTTTTTAAATATGTCAAACACATCAGACTTATGCTTCATAAAATAAATCCATACATTTCTAGAGTACTCATCAATGAAACTAACGAAATACTAAGCACTACTATGAGAAGAAACTGATACTGAACCCCAAACATCTAAATGAATGTAGTCAAGAAAACCCTTACTTGTATGAGAGTGTCTTGAAACTGACTCTATGTTGCTTCCCATACACACAATATTTGCAGAAGTCTAGCTTGCATGTCTTCACCTCCTTCAGTAAATTTCTTTTGTGCAACTCTAACATACCACGTTCACCAATATGGCCAAGTCACATATGCCATAATTTTGTGTCATCAATGTTGGACTTCACTAGAGTGGTGACTGTAACTCTTTCTACAACTGTGTTCCCAATCAATCTGTAAAGTGTGCTTACTTTCTATCCCTTCACTACCATCAAAGCTCCTTTGGTAATCTTCATGATTTCACCATTTGGTGAGTATGAATAGCCCAAATCATCCAATACACTTAAAGAAATTAAATTCTTTCTAAGATCTGGAACATGTCTGACATTACTAAGAACTCTCACAACTCCATCAAACATCTTGATCTTCACGGTACCAATCCCAATAACCGGGCATGTAGCATCATTACCCATTTGGACCATACCACCGTTGTAAGGCTTATACATGTCAAACCAGTCTTTCTTTGGAGTCATATGATATGAGCATGCCGAATCTAAAACCCAAGATTCCAATAGAACATTGTTGCCTGATGAGATTGAAAGTAAATCTGCACCAACTTCACTGTCATCTAATGATTCTTCAGCAATACTAGCTAATTCTAAGGGCTTCTTCCATTCTTCTTCTCCTCTAAATGCTTTTTCAACTCTTTACATTGATTCTTGTAGTGCCATTTCTTGTGACAATAAAAGCACTCTACATCTTTCTTTACACGTGATTTAGATTGTAATCTATTCCTATTGGAGTTCCATCCTCTTGACCTGCTTCTACCTCTATTGCTTGACTCAAACTTTACAATAAGTCAATCAGCTTGAGAACTATCACCATCTTGCTTCATCTTTATGTGTGACAAGAGAGCACTAGTCACCTCCTTGAGTACTATAGTTTATTTCCCATACATCAACGTAGTCACTAGATAATCAAAAGAAGTAGGAAGTGACACTAATAAGAGTAATGCTTTATCTTCATCCTCATAATTCACTCCAAAACTTGATAGTTGGGTGTTCAACACGTTAAACATGTTGAGAGGCTCCAATAGATCTGAACCCTTCTTCATATGTAAACTATATAGTTGCTTCTTCACGTACAACTTGTTCGTCAGATTCTTTCTTATATACTGTCAGAGTTTCGTCCTCTTGACTTGCTTCTACCCCTATTGCTTGACTCAGACTTTACAATAAGTCCATCAGCCTGAGAACCATCACCATCTTGCTTCATCTTTATGTGTGACAAGAGAGTACTAGTCACTTTCTTGAGTACTATAGTCTCTTTCCCGTACATCAACGTAGTCACTAGATAATCAAAAGAAGTAGGAAATGACGCTAATAAGAGTAATGCTTTATCTTCATCCTCATAGTTCACTCAAAAACTTGATAGTTGGGTGTTCAACACGATAAACATGTTGAGATGCTCCAACAGATCTGAACCCTCCTTCATATGCAAACTATATAGTTGCTTCTTCACATACAACTTGTTCGTCAGATTCTTTCTCATATAAAGACCTTCTAATTTTTCCCAAACCTCCTTTGCGGCCTTTGCTTCTAGGATATTATGAATGACCTCATCACCTAGGTTGAGATGAATAGCGCTAGCTGCTTTCTCATCAATCTCTATCCATTCTGCATCCTTCATCATTTCCAGTTTTTTCTCTTTCCTAAGCAAGGCCTTATGAACTCCTTGTTGAATTAGGAGATCCTTCATTCGCTTTTGCCAAAGTGAAAAATTTCTCTTACTACAAAACTTCTCAACATCATACTTTGTGCTTGACATCTTTATTGTATTCAAAGGATTGAATCATAACCTTGCTCTGATACCACTTGTTATGCAAATAGCACCCCTGGACTCAAATCAATAATAGTAAACAAGCGGAAATTAAATGACAAGCACACACAAAGAACACAAGAATTTACGTGGTTCGGCAAACTGCCTACCTCCATGGAGACGACGGAGAAATTTTGCTATAAAAAAAATAGAGAGATACAATAATGCACAAGAGCACTCTCAAGAAACCCAAATTCCAATACACCCTAACTCTCTCTCACCCACAAGGCAAGAAAATACTATTTTTCTTCTTATGCAGCTTTACCTAATAGGTTATTGGAATTCTCTAATTCACTCTCTGAATTTGCCGTTCAACACAAACCTAATATATATATATATATATATATGTTATAGGTCGGTTGTACTAGGATTTGTATTCCTAGTTGAATTCGGTTTACTTGTGATTGACTTGGGCTTGTGGCAATTCTTCAAGCCACACACACGGGCCCACTTCAACATATATGGCAAAAGAAAGTGGATAACACAGAAGGGGCTGTACTGGGTTACCTTTGAGATTGGGTCGATGGGGTACTTGCAGTAGAACGGCAGTTAGCAAGTGAAGGTCATGGTGGCACAAGGCAAAGGATGGAAGGTGCTCATGGTGGGTCGCTGCAATTGGGGCTTGTGAGTGTGTATAGTGGTAGTTATGGTGGCAAGCAAGAACCAATGGAGGTGGATTGCCGTCGCGAGGGAGGGCAAAAATTTATGATCCGGGTTGGCAGCAACAGGACTTCTTCTCTGTCTTCGTGGTTGCAAAGGGTTGGTGATTTGAGTGTGGCAGTGGGGTTGGGGTCTTGGAGTGGCTGGGTTGTTTATGTTAATGGTGGCGATATGACTTGAGGAAGGAGAGATTGGTGATTCATGGTGGGTCTGGGAATTGTTGGGGATATTATACAGTAATAATGGAAGAATAAGGTTAACACAAAAGATAAATGCAAAATAGATAATTTGGAGGTACAATATCGTTTTTTTTAGACAATATTTGTCCCCCACACTATTATTGCTAAAGAGTTATCGCAAATTTGTCCTCAGAATACAATGAAGATGTTAGGTTCTACAGCTAACAATTTTGGAGAATTATCACAAGATTTTTTGTGTTTCTCTCTAACTTACTATTTACACTCGTAGGGTTGTTTTCATTAAAACGCATGTATGCAGATTTAAAATGTTTCATAAAACCGTTCACAAAACTTGATACATTTTCAAACATTCAGAATAGTCACCAAAAAATCCTGTTTTATGATTTTTGATCGGTTGAAAGTTCCTTTCGATCGATCAAGTGCACTTTTGATCGATCAAATAGGAATCGAATAGCGATCGATTCATCCAGAGGCTCTAGGGTTATTTTCTTACCATTTCGATCGATCGAGCCAAAGTTTTAACCGATCGAATATGCTGAATTTCGAATTTTCATTTAGAAAATTTTAGAACTTGAATTTTCACTTATGAAACAATATTCTCTAAACTCAAATATCATTATTACATGAATATACCTATATATACAACAATCCTCCACTAGGTTGTAATAAACTAATAATATATGTTTCACTTGATTGATATTCTATTGTCCATAATGGAAGGGGTCTTTCAACTTAAATCTTCCCTTAGTGTAATTGCTTTTGAAATCAACAGAGTTAATAGTGGCTTGGTGCTTAAACCAAAACTCTTATGTATTAAAATCGGAAACTACACACACATGAAAATCATCCACAAGACATTTAGAAATACACTGTTGTTAATACTATTATGGCATTGTGCTCTTCTCGGTTTAGTGAACATTTACAAGAGAAAACCCTTTGCTCTTGCTAGAAGCGGCATCACTTCTATGTTCACAAAGTTGAAGTTCTTTCTTATGTCCCTATTACATAGACATTTGTACTTTATGAACTTTATTAAGAGTGTTAAAACTCATCCTCAATTACATTGTAACAGTCTGCACTAATCAATTCTGAATGAAACACAAATTAGTGCTCTTACTAACCACGTATCAATAGCTTATTATTACCCTTTAAACCTCTTTAGATTAAATCAATTTGAGGTTGGGTTCCCATTATTGGTGATTCTCTTAATAAAAAGGTTTTAGTCTCATTCCAATGGATGTTACCCAACCATATCTTGCAACATTGCTTTGTTAAAAGGGTCTACCAAATTATTATTTGACCTTATATAGACAATTGAAATGGTACTAGCTTCAATTAATTGTCTTATGTAATCATGTTTTAAATACATATGATTACATAAGTAAATCTAGAGAAATCATCAATGAAGAACAAAATTTTTCTCCAAACTAGTTTGGAGAAAAACCCTACAAAGTCATAGAAACTCTACAAACTCATCATATATTTTTATATTAAGTATAAATTTTGAAAATTTAACCGTTAGATTGCATGTTATTATTATATCCTTAATGCTTACAAAATTTCAAGAAAATAAAAAATCAATTGCTATGTCATCAGATAAATATTATAATATCAAGTTTTGTATCCTAAAGTTGTATATAAAAAATAAGTTAATTGATTAAATAGTAAATAACATCCGATTTGAATGAAATTTGATATGCATGTTAAGAACATAAGGAATCTGAAATTCAATAGTTAGATTTTCAAAATTCACAATATATATATATATATATATATATGAGAAGTTTGAAGAGTTTCTCTTCAAACTAGTTTAAAGAGAAACTCTGTTTATCAATGAATGTAATGAAATATCTTTTACATTCTCTAGTTAATACACCATTCAATTTACATATATTAGAATGCACAAGTTTAAGCATAATAGAATTTTTATCTGGCTTAGAAAAATGTTTCTTTGTTATCTCTGCTTGAATACAAATTTCACATTTCTTTTCATCATTATGCTTATATGAAATCATATCATGCTTTGACATAAACTTCAAATATTTGAAATTTAAATGTCCTAATCTAGTATGCCACAAATATGAAGAATCAATTATATAAGAACAATTAGAAACTTCTTTATTAATAATACTTAATTTGTATCCCAAAGGGTGCGTCCTCGTGTTATTTCAGATCACTGGCCGCTTTTGTTGGAAGCTGGTGTTGTTTGACGTGGTCGGAGTGCGTTTAAATTTGAAAATATGTGGTTGAAAGCTGAGGGTTTTGTTGATAGAGTTCAACATTGGTGGAATGGGTACAGTTTTGTGGGCTCACCAAGTTTTATCTTGGCTCAAAAACTGAGGGCTTTGAAAGCTGACTTAAAAAAAATGGAATAGGGAGGAGTTTGGTGACTTGGCTCTTAGGAAAAAAAATTTGCTGACTGAACTGTTGAGTTTAGATGTGAGAGAGGAGTTGTTGGGGCTTTCGGGTGAGGATCATCTCCGTCGTATTCAACTCAAAGGAGATATTGAACAGTTGGCTTCCCTTGAGGAAATTTCTTGGAGACAAAAATCTTGGGCTTTGTACGTGAAGGAGGGAGATAATAATACTCATTTCTTTCATAGATTAGCAAATTCTCATAGAAATGCTAATCACATTAAGAGGATCGAGGTGGATGGTGTTCTTTATGAGGATGAGATGGAGGTGCGCTCTCAATTAGTTCTCTTCTATCTTGGGCTGTATAAGGAAACTGATTTGGGGCGCCCTTCTATGGATGGTTTAGATTTTGCTTGTATTGCGGAGGAGGAGAGGTTGTCTTTAGAGAAGGAGTTCACGAAGGAGGAAGTTCTTCAGGTCTTAAGGGAGATGGAGGGTGATAAAGCCCCTGGTCCTGATAGTTTCACCATGGCTTTCTTTCATCATTGTTGGAGTGTTGTGGAAAAGGATGTCATGGATTTTTTTGATTTTTTTCATCAGCACTCTGTGTTTGAACGGTCTTTGAATGCTTCGTTTCTCACTTTAATCCCTAAGAAGTGTAATGCTGTTAACATTAAGGACTTCCGCCCTATCAGTTTGGTGGGTAGTGTGTACAAGTTGTTGGTGAACAGGTTGAGGGCGGTTTTGGATAATCTCATCTCTGAGTCTCAGAATTCTTTTGTTGGTGGAAGGCAGATTTTGGATTCAGTGCTTATTGCAAACGAGTGTTTGAATAGTAGGCTGAAGAGCCGATTACCGGGGGTGATTTGCAAGCTTGATATTGAAAAAGCATATGACCATGTTAATTGGGAGGCCTTGTTTTATTTGTTGGACCGGATGGGTTTTGGTTTGAAATGGAGGGGGTGGATTAAGGTTTGTGTTACTTCTGTCCGTTTTTCGGTCTTGGTAAATGGATCCCCTGAAGGTTTCTTTGGAAGTTCCCGTGGGTTGAGACAAGGTGACCCTCTATCCCCTCTTTTGTTTCTATTGATAATGGAGGTTTTAAGCAGAATTTTGAAGACGACAGAGGAGAATAACCTTATTCAGGGGTTTCATGTGGGAGCAGTGAATTCTGTTGGTGTGCGGATTTCTCATTTGTTGTTTGCGGACGACACTATCTTATTTTGTGATGCCTCTAGGGATCAGTTGCTATCCATAAGGTTGGCGATGTCTTGTTTTCAGGTGTTTATAGGCTTGAAGGTTAATGTTGGGAAAAGTGAGATTGTCCCTATTGGGGAGGTGAATAATCTAGTTGAATTGGCTAGTATTCTTCAATGTAGAGTGGGGAGTTTACCTATGAAATATTTGGGAATGCCATTGGGATCTTCTTTTAAGACTGCTTCGATTTGGAATCCTATTTTGGAGAAGATGGAAAAGAAACTTTCAGGGTGGAAGCGTCTCTATTTATCTAAAGGTGGTAGACTCACATTACTAAAGAGTACTCTTTCAAGTCTTCCAACGTACTTTCTATCACTCTTCACTATTCCTAAAGCTATGGCTGCTAGATTGGAACGTATTTAGAGGAATTTCCTTTGGGGGTCTTCTGAGGGTAGTTTCAAATATCCTTTGGTGGCTTGGGAAAAGGTGTGTTTACCTATCAAATTGGGTGGTTTGGGGATTAGAAGTGTGGTGTCTTTTAATCAAGCTTTATTAGGAAAATGGTTGTGGCGTTTTGGGCATGAACTTACCCATCTTTGGCGGAGAGTAATCTCCACAAAATATGGTGAGGGTCATGGGGGGTGGTGTACGAAGGTGTGCAGGAGGACTCATGGTTGTGGTCTTTGGAGAAGCATTCATGAAGGGTGGGAGAGTTTTTCTAAGCATTTGTCTTTTGTAGTGGGTGAAGGCACCTGTATTCGCTTCTGGCATGATAGGTGGATTGGGGATAATACCCTAAAAGACCTCTATCCTGAGCTCTATGTCTGTTCAGTTGCAAAGGATGCTTGTATCTCTGAGGTTTTGTGGTCTCCAGAAGGAGGTACTTTCAGAGTGTGGGACGTAAGGTTTTTTAGAGCTTTTGAAGATTGGGAGTTAGCTACTTCTTACTCTCTTCTTCGGCTTATCCATCCTCGTATTCCTTGGGGGGATAGGAGGGATACGCTTCGTTGGCAGCTCAAAGGGGATGGGAAGTTTGATACCCGATCTTATTACCAAGAAATTCAGGGCAATCCAAATCTTTTGTTTCCTTGGAAGGGTGTGTGGAAACCAAAGATTCCTAAGCGAGTAGCCTTCTTCTTGTGGACAGCTGCGCACAATCGGATTCTCACTTTGGATAATCTCATGCTTAGGGATCATCCTTTGGTAAATCGGTGTTGTATGTGTTGTGGTGATGGGGAGTCGGTAGACCATCTTCTGATTCATTGCCCTATTACACATACCTTATGGTCCTTCATGCTTCAGGCTTTTGGTATACATTGGGTTATGCCAAGATCGACGGCAAGTTTGTTATCTTGCTGGCATCAATGGCTTGGGAAGCACAATTCAAATATTTGGAATTTGATTCCAGGGTGCTTAATGTGGACTGTTTGGTTGGAACGAAATCGTCGCTCCTTTGAGAACATGGAGAAGACGTTTGATGAGTTAAAGGTTTTATGCCAGCGTAGTCTTTTTGAGTGGGCTCGTTGTTGGGGCTTTACTGATTCTTTGTCTCTTTCAGAGTTTATGTTTTCCCTTAATTTAGCTTTCTGATTTCCTTATCTTTTGTTTTGCTGTTTGGTTCTTCTATCTTGTTGTTCATCATCATGAACTACTTGTACTTTTATTTTTTCTCTTTTATAATATTTCTCTGATTACCTATCAAAAAAAAGTACATGCCATTAGTAGCATATCTCTTTTCTACAAATATCCCATTCTTGAACAAGATTAACTTGTCCGATTCAAGTATAGCTTTTACACCACTCTTACATAACAAATTGGCAGATACAAGATTCTTCTTAATATCGGGTACATAAAAAATATTGTTCAAGATCATCATTTTGCCAGAACTCATCTTCACTTCAACGGTGCCCTTTTCAAGAACCTTTGCTTTATTGTGGTTGCCCATCAGCACTTTTTGTTCTATGGAAGACTCATCATAAGTCTTGAATTGTTCTTTATCATTGCACATATGCACCGTTGCACCCAAATCGAACAATCAATCAAAAGGATTTTCAGTCACAACCATATGAATTTCAGTGATCATATCAATATGTATGTCATTCACCATAGTAATAATGTCCTCAATGACATTTGTTTCATTGGCATTGCTTTCTTCATCCTTCTTCTTATTCTTTAAGAATTTACATTCGCGAATATAATAACCTTTCTTTTTACAATGGAAATAAGCCCGGTTCTTCTTGTCTTTGTTGGGATTCTTGGAGTTGTTCTTCTTGAAACCACTCTTACTTTTGTTCACTTCCAAGTGTTTATTGGTCTTACTTGAACTTTCACTTTGAACATTGTTCACGTTTACTTTAGAATAGGTGTTGGTCTCATCTTTAACCCGACTTTCCTCTTCTTAAAATTGTTCCAACTTGGTGGAAGGTTCGCAGTGATTGCACCAATTTGGAATAATTTAGGAATATTAATTGACAAATCATGTAGTTTATTGACCAAAATCTGTAACTCATGTACTTGATCCAAAACTGAGATATTATCAAGCATTTTATAATCAAAATACTTTTGAATAATAAACTTATTCATACTTACTTTCTCAGTTTTGTATTTTGCCTCCAAAGCATTCTAAATCTCCTTTAGTGACTTCATCGATGTGTAGAAATCATAGAAACGATCTGAAAGAGTATTGAGAATGTGCCCTCTGCATATCAATTCGTCTTCCTCCCGTTTCTTTCTTTGTGTCTTTATCTCGTTAGTGTCTTCATCACTCGCAATAGGAAAATGCATCAAATTTGGGTCCAAGACATAGAAAAGTTTCAGTGCAGTAAGTAGGAATTTCATCTTGTCTTTCCATCGAGAGAAATTGGTTCCATCAAAGCGATCCAATTTCACCAACTCATGATTCAACATCTTTAACGTTGAAACATCACTTATTTCTTCCATCGTAGGAAATATTTTCTAAGATTGTTGGGGATATTACATAAAGTAATAATGGAAGAACAAAGTTAACACAAAAGACAAATAGAAAATAGATAAGTTAGAAGTACTATATCGTTTTCTTTAGATAATATTTGCCCCCACACTATTATTGCTAAAGGATTATTGCAAATTTGTTCCTAGGATACAATCAAGATGTTGGGTTCTACAGATAGCAATTATGGAGAATTATCACATGGTTTCTTGTTTTTCTCTCTAACGTACTATTTTGTGGTTCGTGCCTGCGATGGTGCTTCAAATAGATCAGTGTTTGCTCTGATACCAAAATTGACACAGGACAACCAAAACAAAACTGAAACAATAAAAAAATATGACCTAGGAGTCAGTACCTATGCCTGACTTGAAGTTAGCACTAATCGGGGAAACTACTAGGAGTCAACAACACCTAGAGTAGACATAGAGTCAGCACCAGACCAAAAGAGACCAAACGACCATTTTTTTATTCATCAAAATATCAACTATCTATCTCCTCAAGGAGTATAAGAGGTTGCTTATATAGGATTGCTAAACCCTACTTCTAATTGGTTAGGAAATCCAAATTGCCTTATTACAAAAATAACCTTACTTCCAAAATTAAGGGCCCGTTTGTGGAAATTCGTGTGGATGAAAAAGTGTTATGGAA
Source organism: Quercus suber (assembly GCF_002906115.3). NCBI lineage: Eukaryota > Viridiplantae > Streptophyta > Magnoliopsida > Fagales > Fagaceae > Quercus > Quercus suber. The sequence continues at coordinate 395,983 of NW_027070010.1, read as the reverse complement.
ATACGTGTTTTTTTATTTAAACAACGAAAAGTGTTGTTTAAATCACACAACCAAACACCCTCTAAAATACTAATAGCCTAATAAACTACTAGAACCTAAAACATAAAAATACAATTGACTTGCAAAAATAAATAATACTAAATAATAATTTTCTTGTATCTCTTGCATCAGGGTGTTTACCAAGATTTCAAATTGTCAATAAGTTAATCTCTTTGAGATCCTAATAATGACTTTAAACCGTGGAAAGATAATTTTCTATTAGATGTGATCAGAATCAACTGGAATTGTTGTAGATTCTATTTTAGAGTGTAATGAGTGATTCCATTTCCCTGGCCATTTTTGTGTATAATTATAATGGTTTCTTGCCCTTTCTATAACCATTATGTGTTTCTGTCTTCTTTTACCGGACAGGATATGCAAGCTCTGATTAACAAAATAAACAAATCTATTGTTTCCCCCCTTCCAGCCATGTATTCTGGTGGATTGTGAGTCCTCTTCCTCTCCATCTGCATTACGAGCTTAAGTTCTGAAAAAAAAAAAAAAAAATCCTTCTACATTGTTTTCTGTTATGTAATGTCATGACATTTTCAATCTCCTTAGAAAATAACGATGTTGTTGCACTCTTTTACTTTTTAAAAAATAAGTATACAATAAATATTTAGGTTTTATATAACCAGCTGCTTTTTTAAAAAAAAAATATATATATATATATATATTGGCACTCTTTTCCATACACTAATGGGCCTTGATCACCTCTGTGGTTTCCCTGACCCATTTCTTGATTTCATTGGTCAGTCGAGGGCTCATCAAAAGCATGCTGCGGAAAAATCCAGAACTCAGACCAAGTGTATGCTCTATTTTTTCTTTCTTTTAAGACTTTTTCATTTACCAACACATTCATGTAGATATGAAACAAAGAGACAGTTCAAGAATATCATTATTTGAAAAAAGAGATACACCTGGAGTGTATTTTCTTTCATCTGATCAGGCATTTGGATTTGGCGTTGAAAGTAATAGATGGTCACGGAAGTAATATTGCATGTGTCTTGGACTGTCAATACAGTTGCCTGAGTCACTTCCATATGATAAATTAATAATTAAACCTATGGGTATGATGCTTGTGATTGTGTTAAAACAAATGAGATCGGTAATATTATATAAATTCTGGTAATTACTGTAGGTATGGAAACATTCTGCAGTTCTATAAACAAAATTAACCCAAGTTTTAAGACACACTGATAAAAGTAGGGCTCAAATTTTAAGTTTCCCAAATTAAGACCCATACCCAAGTCCATGTTATGTCACGTTGGGCTTGGGTTCTTTGTTGTTGTTTGACTGCCACAGCTTTTTGATTGAAAATATGTTTTATTCAAGTGTATTTGCTCCAGCAATCTTTCTTCATACTTATTCACCAAAATATAATTTTGGTTTTGCCAGGCTGCAGAGTTGCTCACTCAGCCACATCTTCAACCATACATCCTTAAAATTCATTTGAAACTGAATAGCCCTAGATGGAATACATTCCCAGTTCAATGGTCTGATTCCAACTACATAAAGAGAACAAGATTTGTGGAGCCAGAAACAATTTCTATTCATTCTGTCAAAGAGAAGGGGAGGTCATTCAGCAATGACAGGACCTTGAATCCTAGTATATCTGGAACTGAACAAGACTCCCTATGTTCTTCTCAAAGAGCAGATGAATTCGCAGGCTTGAATCAAAAGTTCATAGAATTATCTGTTGGTTGTGGCCTGTACAAAGAATATGATATTGACGAGTCAATAACCACAAAGTTTTCTAGTGTTTCCCAAACCCCAAGATTGACACCGAGAACAGTTTTTGCTACACCAAGGAAACAGACACTGCCATCAAAGAAATCCCACATGGGTTCAAAACGTGACTCTGTAAGTATAGATGCATGAATATAGCTCTAGAATTCTTTCTTTTTCTTACTAGGGGTGGCTGATGGTTTCTTATTCAATGACCTCTAGTGCTTGATACAATTTCTTAAAATTTCCATCTTGAGAAAAATATTGAGTCTTGTACTGTACTCTTGTCTTTGTGTTATGTGTAAGTGGTTGATTATTTTAACCAAATGCTTATGTTTACAGCTTCCGATGTCACAAACTCCAGTGATAAGATCTACTCATCCAACACGAAGAGCATCTCTTCCATTGCCAACAAGAGTTGTGGCTTCGGAAACTCCTTACAAAGCCAACGTTGGTTTCCTTCACAGCATAGACTCTCCAGATGTTTCTGTCAATGCCCCACGGATTGACAAGATGGCTGAATTCCCCTTAGCTTCTTCTGAAGACCCTCCCTTTCCAATCCGCCAAACTTCATCAACATCTGCACGGTACTCTTCTACCTCACCAGATAGTGCTAATTGTTCAATCACAAAGGACAAGTGCACTGTCCAAGTAGTGGAAAAAAACTTTGTCAAGCCTAGTTTCACTGATGCCAGCCATGGAGCTGCAGGGAATGGCAGTGAATGCTCTGAGCATAATCCACAAACTGGTGTTTCAAGTCGTTCTTCTTCTGAGTCACAACAGCGCCGTTTTGACACCTCCTCATTCCAGCAACGTGCTGAGGCATTGGAAGGGCTGCTCGAGTTCAGTGCACGACTCCTACAACAAGAAAGGTTTGAGGAGCTTGGCGTGTTGTTGAAGCCATTTGGGCCGGAGAAGGTTTCTCCAAGGGAAACTGCAATATGGTTGACTAAGAGCTTCAAGGAGACAGCAGCTTAACTGAAAATACTGTTGCCATGTGATTCTTGCAGATGTACATTATTTCTACCTTTGACATTTGAAAATTGAGAAAGTATCTATAAGTCTTCATCTTGAAGGCAATATATAAGTCTGCTGTGTTCTGTATGATTGCTTATTTGATGAAAGTACTATAGAAAAGAAGGGAGAAACGATTTTGTGTGCGCATGCGAGGCCTGCCAAAATAAGCCGAAAGCTGGCTTTATTTGCGCTTTGCCAAATGCACACTGATAATGTGAATTGAGTTTTTTTTCTTATTCCCCAAGAAAGGGACAATGTGATTGAGGATGGAGGCTTATTTGAAACCCATAATCAAGAATAAATTACTCAAAGATCATCCTTCCTATGTGATAGTTTGAGTGTCTCTCAACCATGGCAATATCATTCTCAAGATCCATAGGCCTTGGCAAAATTCTTCTGATTTCATTTTTTAGAATGGTGCTTGGGTGGTTGTCCCTTGCAATATATAATGCGGTTTTGGTTTTTGCACTTTCAATCCAAGCTGGTTCTTGAGTCTTGACTAGGATTGTACCTAATTCGCATTGTGTAATGTGATTGCATGTGAAACAATGTATCACAAGACGGTGAATTGTAAGAATGGTGGCAGTTGAGCGATTCTTATGTACACTGCATGTCAGTGTAATTTAAAATATATCTTTCACTAGTATAATTTCATCACTAGGAAAAGTAAATTTTCCATGTCATTAAAAAACATTTCAACCACAAATTGAAAAAAAAAAAAAAAAAAATTGTAAGTCGTGATCTTACTAAAAAAAAAAAACAAATTACAGGGAACTTCCATACTAATAAATAAATAAAAAAAAGCGCGATTTTTGGAAAAAAAAAAAAAAAAAGACATTCGGCTTTCCTATTTAAATCCACAATATTTGCAGTGTCTCTCATTCTCTGAGTTTCTTTCAATGGATGAAGAAACAGAGTTGATAGAAGAAGAAGAGTTGTATGAGCTCCATTATTCGGATCTAATGCTTGTTTCAGAACAACTAAGCCAAAGCAGGCAAATAGGAGAAATAATGAAAGCCCTAGGGCCCACTGGCCCAGGCCTGCTCTCAATCACTGGCGTTCCCAAACCCACCACCTCTCTCCGCCGCCATCTCCTCTCTTTGGCTCGCAACCTCGCTCTTCTCTCTCCCGATCACCGTCTTCGCATCCTCAAGGTCAACCTCTTCCCTTCTTCAATATATATATATATATATATATATATATTTATATTTATATTACATTTGTAATATTAGTGCCCATTTTGTCTATTTCAATTCTTGTAGTGAGCATTGGATTTTGATCATTTCTGGTATTTAATGGTGAAAGAAAGGAAGAGTGATTAGAATTGTATTGGTAAAGGAAACAAATTGCAATGATTTACGCTTAGAGATTAGTATTGCACTTCATTTTATTATATAAACTCTGCATTTTATGATTGAACTTACATGGTGGGTGGAGAAGTATTGTTAGAGCCATTTGAAATGGGATTATTCATTGACTAAGAATCTCTGTCCATTCAACTTTGACTAATAATAATAATATCATCTTTCCTAGTTTTCCTTTTTCACTACCAAAAGATCATGTCAATGAACTAAATTTAAATGTAGGATTGGTAAATATGCCAAGCTTGCAAACCAGAAATTGGCTGCACTCTTTATGCTTTCCCTCGAGGGGACAATTGGTTCGCCGCGATGTTATATTATAGGGTAATATTATATTAATGTAATCTCAATACAAGAATACAATATTTCATTTGTTTAGGAAGTGATGAGATTAAGATGATGTGATATATTTTGTAATTTTAGATTATGTTAATGTTAAAAAAAATAAAATAAACCAAAACCCTAATGTCACATAAATCTTAATGTGCATCACATCAAGGGCACATGCACATCATAGCGAACCAAACGCCCCTGAAAGTTTTTGAGTCATCAGTGTCTTTTCTCCTGGGTTGATGATAATTATTTAATCTTTTTAGCTTTAGTACTAAAATACTTACTAATTCTAAATATTTTTTTTAAAGGGAAATTGGGATTCAGCACACATTTATTTGATGTGATTATAAAGAATTTAGCTCATTAGAAGGCTTTAGTCCAACATCTGATTCATTTCAAATCTAGCCAATGTCATTATTTTTATATTTTAAAATAAATCATGGTTTTTTCATTTATGTCAAATTTAATAACAAAATAACTTATGTGTCCTTGAAAAAGAAGGAAACTTGCTCATGTAGAAGGGATTTTTAAAATTTTTTATCAAGATTGTTATTGTGTGCTTGATATATATCATTGACCCATTTCATAACAATTTTATTCTTTTTTAGGGGGTAAATTTCTGTGATTCTCTCTAGCAATAGATTGTGTTTAGGGCCCTCCATGAGATGCCTCATACACCATCATATAACTTCTTCCTATTGGTTTACATTGTCATTTATGTGTGCAATTCGTTAAGTTAGATATTTCTCTCAACACAGAGATGGATTTTTTTTTCTAAAGTAATTTTTTTTAACAAGTATTTCATTGTTCTTAACTTCTATTTGTTCTGTACACCTATTTTCAGGAGCATAACTTGGGGAGTGATGTTCCTTTGAAAAATCCGGATAGAAATGTCTCCTCTTTTGCTATGCAACTCAGATACAAGCAAGGTCTGGAATCTGTTCAAAGTAAACCAAGTCATAGTGTAGATACCTTATTCAGTTCAGAACAAGCACATCTGGATGTTGGTACAACGGGAGAAATTCAGGATATTGAATTTAAAAATCTTGGAAATACTTTTAGAAAGCTTGGATTTTGCATGATGGATCTAGGGCTTCGCATTGCGCGTATATGCGACAAGGCCATTGGTGGGCAAGAGCTTGAGCAAAGCTTATTGGAGTCCTGTGCAGCTAAAGGGCGTCTTATACACTATCACTCTGCTCTGGACAATCTTGTTTTAAGTGAAGCTGGGGAGAGCAAGGCAACCACAAAAAGACAGGCAAATGGTAGAAGGGATGATAAGAATTCCACAAGGAATCGACAAGGGCAATTAAAAGGTGTAGTTAACTTGGATTCAAATGGTAGTGAAGTTGGATCCAGTGGAATTCATTCCAATCTGTGGCAGCAATGGCATTACGACTATGGTATCTTCACTGTTTTGACATCTCCCTTATTTCTTTCCTCACAAGCAACAGAACCAAATGATCCATTTTCATTATCCTGCAATGAAGAATGTCCATCTCCCAGTGGCCACACATGTTTGCAAATTTTCAATCCCTACAAGAATAATGTCTGCGTGGTGAAGGCCTCTCCTGAAAGTTTTATCATTCAGGTGGGTGAATCGGCTGATATCATATCGAAAGGGAAGCTTTGCTCAACCCTTCACTCTGTCTCTAGACCTTCCAAGTTGGGAAGTTTGAGCAGAGAAACCTTTGTTGTTTTCTTGCAGCCTGCATGGAATAAAACTTTCTCAATCTCAGATTATCCTATGAAACAATTTATGTCATGTCATGAGGAAACAAATCATTCTGAGCAGGACCATAATAAACTAACTCAAGAAATTGGAAAAATAATTCCCCCTCTATCATCACGATTAAAGGATGGGATGACATTTGCGGAATTCTCACGTGAAACCACCAAGCAATACTATGGTGGCAGTGGTTTGCAATCTAACAGATAAGTAGTTCCTATGATGTTCTGCAGAATGCTATTTTTATTGAGCCCTCTTTCAATATCTATCCTGCAATTGCATTGCTGATTTTTGGTTTTCTTTCCAGCCTAACGTGTATTTCCGATTCTATTCAATCTTTCTCACTTCTTTACATATTCTTGTTGTTTGTAGCTGTCTAGTTGCCCCATTTTTATGTAGAGAAAACCATTTTATATATGTTGCCTAAGATTTAAATATTAAGAAAAAAGGCGGAGAACCCCTCAAGGGAATGCTTCCCTGTTGCAGAAACTTCTTCTTGTTTCACATATGGTGTGTGCTCCCTTATTTTTGTAGCTAAGAAATGGTGAGTTCTGTTTAGTAAGCCCTTAATCTGAACAATTAGTTGCCTGTAGATGTTATTCTTGTACTTGATTGAATTGGCACCCCACTCCTAGAGTATTACTTGCAAGTTTGGAATTCTTCAATGCTGCTTTCAAAAGACTGCTATAAAATATTTAAAAATGAAGGTAAAGACTGCCAGCAATCAAACTAAACTGATCTCAACTGTTTGACACTTGAAGGTCAGGTGAGGTTTTAACAACGCCCAACACTTGATGTTATTTGAAAGAAGTGGTAGTAGGAAAGAGAACCATTTTGGGTTCATGTTGCAGGGTATAGCCTGTGGGAGGGTTACTGAAGCATGGCACTTGGCAAAGATGATTTTTTTTTTTTTTTTTTACATGTGGTTGAACCGCAATTAGTTGTTATTACTGAAGAAAATAAATTATGCAATCATGTACATTTAGTGTGCATTTGGATTTGGATGAAAATTATAAATTATTTTACTATTTAACTTATTTTTTCTACTATTTATGAGTTCCATTGCACTTTTTGGTACTATTCATGGGCTACATTGTACTGTTTCAACTAACTTTTACCTTTATCTACAGTACTTTTAGTAATAAGTTTTCAGTTTTAGTACAATAAGTGGTATCTAAACAGACCCTTAATTGGTTTTCCTGTTGGACTGTAAATTGCATTTTAAGCTCTTTCTTCATTTTCCTGTCTAGGACTCTTCATGACTAATTTTAGGGTGTGTAGTACTTCTGTCCCATACATTATGAGTAATTATCAGGAATAATCTTTGTGGTGACTTTAAGGTAGTTGGCTAATCTCTGGGTGTTTAGTCCTTTTCAAATTGGGTGTCTAGGGACAAGGTTGAGTGCTTGGAAGCTAGGTCTGGTTTTAATGTGGTATTTTTTTGTTCAGCATGGTTTAGAATTAGATCCCCGTAAGTTCATGCTCTTTTGGACAGTACTATTTACTGAATCTCCTTGTTAAAAGAAGCACTATCTAACTTATTTTATTTTTCCAATATTCCACCTGAATTAAAATCTACCGTTTGATAGTACTACTAAAAATTTTTCTCACTTCTTTTAAAGTTGTCTTTGTCTTTGACTCCTAATCGAAAAGATGGAGATTGTTCCTGTAGCTTTACAACAAGATGCTGATGCCTAATGGGCAATTGAGTGTGCAAAGTACGTGTTTAGCTTGCAATCAAGGATCGGGCTTCAATTCAGAAAAAGAAAACTCAAGCTAGTTTTTTAAACTCCGAATTGATTTTTTCTAATCAAGGTGCATTTTCCATTCCGTACAAATAAAATTAACACAACCTTCATACTATAATTGGTAACTAGCATCTAATTATTGCCTGTCTCGATGAAATACTCAAGTAAACAAAGCAATGAATCTAACACAATGGCTCCTTTTCCTATTCTTAGATCTATTCTTAGATAGAAAAAGCTGAACACTAGGCTATTTGAATTGTCCTACATAAGGGGTCTCATACACATTTGAAATGCAATGGTAAACGAAAAGTGGTAATGATCATTGAGAAAACGAGGCAAAAGGAATAAAGGGTCTCTATTCTATATGGTCAGTAATCATGACCTTTAAAAAACAAAGCTGACCAAAAAATTAATGAAACGAAAAATATAGTATGCTATTGGGGATGAAGAAGCATAGGAAAATGACGTATCTAGTTCAATGGCACGCGCATTTTAGCACAAGTCTACCTCTGGGCTCTGGTGCTCAGGTTTGTGTCCAAGACTCTGGTGGAAGATAAAAAACTAAGCTAAAATTTTGTCTGTACCTCTAAGCTTGTCGGCCTTGGACATTGCCAAGACCTTAAGACATGTAAGAAACACAATCACTTTGGTCACCACCTAGGGTCGCTGCACTGTTGTATATATATTAGATTACTTGCCTCTCTCTGACAGGCTATGTAGTACTGTCAGAATTCAGAATTAGAAGGGCGAACCCCATTTAAAAAGGTGGGGAACGAATTGGTCCACACAGCCAACAAGAAGCTCAAAATCTGAAAGGCACAAGTCAAGCATGCGACTTCAAAAATATCTTCTCTAAGTGCCAATTTTCATTCATGATGTGTGTATATAGAACAATTAAGACATATAAGTTTGTCTTTCTCAAAAAAAAAAGACATAAGTTTTGATCATTAAGACCTATTATCTTTAGAAACTCTCTTTTAACCGGTTTATTCTTTCATGTAATAAATTGTTCATCCAATAAAACTTTAGATATGGTTCATCCAGTTTGGACTCTTTCCCCATGGATCTACTAGCCCAAAAGTGTCTCAAATATGTGGGGTGTAGGTTGCATCATCTCAAATAAAACATCAATGTGAACCACAATGACTTTCAATAATCTACAATAAGATTTGATCACATGATGAGAAATGCAATAAAACCCATGTGGGCATTCTTCTTTTAACAAAGATTGATCACCTGATCAACAAAGCTTTCTTTATTCTCTTCTTTATACTTTTGCCATTAAAGCTTCTCAATGGAATTTTATTTATTTTACCACTGATCTTTGAAATAGGAGGAGAATTTGTCAATGGGCCCCAATCACCATCCCCGTGGCAGTTGAAAGCTACCCCACCTCAAACCATTTGACCGCATCCTGACCAACTTTAGCCATTATTTACCACATCCCATAGGAAACATCCAAAAAACACGAACTTCCAAACCCAACCCCTCCCATATATAACATAACCAAAACCGCACCACACCTCTATGCCACCACCACTCACTCTCATGGAAGAGACACTTCTACCAAAACATTCTCGCCGGGCTTCTGGGCCTACACCTCGTGGAGGGACCCAATTGCCGGAGAGCCCACGAGCCCCAATGGAGTTTCTGTCAAGGTCTTGGAGCGCTTCTGCTCTTGAAGTTTCCAAAGCTCTAGCTCCTCCTCCTGCTCTTTCTTCTTCTTCTTCATGCATGGCTTCCAAGTCTACTAGCGGAGCTTCTTCTTGCACCACCAACTCTATACCAGAAGACATAGCTGGAGAGTGTGAGGAGCTTCCTCAAACTGATAACAGTCTCTCAGCGAACCAGTTCTCTTTTGCTTCATGTGCCACTTCTCAGCTAGTTCTTGAGCGCATTATGTCACAGTCTGTGAGAGAGGTACTTTATAATGGTTTATAGCATAATAAATATTAATGTTAATGTCAACACAAAGTACAAATGCTTAAGAAAGAAGAAAATCCCATTTATTTCTTTCCCGCATACATTGCCTTTTGCACTAATGAGAGGAACAAAAAGAAAATGCATGTATGTTTTTGAAAAAGAACTCTTTTTTTTTTTTTAAGCCTTTTCTTTTCCATTCTTTCCCGGGAACCAAACAGAACATAATAAAATGTAGAGGAGCACTCAATCTATGAGGCTTCCATTTTCATTTGGGTTCTATTTTCTAAATGGGGTTGTTTTTTTCTTTTGTTTTAACAGGAAGTGTCGCCACTAACATCAGGAAGGCTATCTCACAGTAGCGAACCTTTGAATGGCGTTGGTTCTTTAACAGGAACAGATAGTCCCCCAGTTTCTCCATCTGAGGAATTTGACGACGTTGTTAAGGTTTTTCACTTTTTCTTATCTTTCACTTTTTCACTTTTATTATATTCTTTTCAAAATAATACAGCATTTCATATTAGTGTGGTTTTCTCTGTATCCAACAAGGAGACCAATATCTCAGCTTTTTACTGTCTCTCTCTCTCTCTCTCTCTCTCTCTGCCACACATAATTGTTGCTATTTTGGTTTTGTTTTGACTTTTTTTCTTTTTTTTTTTTAATATCTCAGCTTTTTACTCTCTCTCTCTCTCTCTCTCTCTCTCTCTCTCTCTCTGCCACACATAATTGTTGCTATTTTGGTTTTGTTTTGACTTTTTTTCTTTTTTTTTTCTTTAAAAAAAGAATATTAGTTTGGCACCAATGATTAAATAAATCTTCTTTCAATAAAAGCTTTTGGTTACAATCTTCCTATGAACCAAGGCTCCTTGTAAAGAGAGAGAGGGGTTGCTACTTGCTATAGAGGTTGGGCTGTGTGGGCTCAGCACTAATTGATCAAATTCTAGTTAGATACGGACTATAATTTGTGTAATAATTATAGTGACACATATTTTCACAAATTCTCTCACAATTTCTGAGGCAATCTATTGCTATTGATACATGTAGTAAAAATGATATCATGGTCATAAATATAATTGACATCTCAGTAAGATATGAAATAAGTTGAGGAAAAAATTGTTTCACTCATTTAGGTGAATTGAGTTGTAGCTTAGCTAAGCAAGAACTGACCCAAATGTGTGCAAGTTGTAGTGAAACTAGGTAATTACTATGCTAGGATCGGTCATGTTGTCACATTTGTCTGCAATTTTTGCCTGTTTTGGTTAGAGTCATAGAGTAACCGGCACTGATTCTGCATAGTTATCCGCTTCTCTCCCATCTCATCACACATGATAAGCAATTAATATCTTTTACTTCTGACGGTGCTAGCTAGCTGTATTGTACCGTAGTATCTCCATAATCTTTTGGCTTTCATAGTCACATGCTCAATGATTTAAGGCAATTCTGAAATAGACATGAAATATGAAAGCCCTCGTTAATCTCAAAGCAGTCCCTGCTCATGTAAATCAATCCCTTTCACTTGAAAGTGAAAACTCAAAACTGTTAGAGGAAGCCAGCCAATCCAGCCATCATGACTTGGTTACGTAGGGGAAGTATTGTTGTGACGATAGCAATTTTTCTTTTTTTGTCAAGCAGTAACCCCTCCATCAACCACAAGTTGTGCCCTTTTTTCTTTTTTTCTTTTTTTTTTTTTTTTTTTTTTTTTGTCTTCTATTCTATCTCCTTCACGGATTTGCCCTTAAAGTAATCAAAATTAAAAGATCATACTTTACCCAAAGAAAAAAAAAAAGGAAAGATCATGAATGTAACTAGTAGTAGTTTAGTACTATACAGAGTCTATAGTACTTTGTTTTTTTTTTTTTTTTTTTAAAAAAGAGAGTCTATAGTACTTTATTCAATAAAATAATATTTTATGTTCAACCATTGAGGATATGGAATTATTGAAGCTACCCAGTAGACTGATGGTTATGTAATGATTGAATTGCTATTGTTAAAAAAAAAAAAAAAAAAGAAGAGTAATGATTGAATTGCTAGTACTGTTGCTGTGAATATGATCAATTAATGATTGTCCTATTTAATATGATGAATTATGTAAAAAGCTTATGACAATTTTAATTTTTATTGAGACCTTTCACAAGTAAAACCACACTTATTTTTTGCCAATGATTCTTGAATTATATTCAACTGATAAGAACATATATTACACTTGAGGTTAGCCGAACCTTGATTAGTATGTTGATTATTTATGGTCGCTCCTAATAAAGTTTAGGAATTAAAGGCTTAGTTGTTGTTTTACTTTTTTTGTGCACGTAGTTTTTCCGTGCCAACAATACCATACAGCCCCTATTCAATGGTGGTCGTGCTAGTGCTGGCAATGCCAATGGCAACCCTGGTGGTGGAGCCAAGACAGTTGGGAGGTGGTTGAAGGAAAGGAAAGAGAAAAAGAAAGAGGAAACCAGAGCCCACAATGCTCAGCTCCATGCAGCCATTTCAGTTTCTGCAGTGGCTTCAGCAATAGCAGCCATTGCAGCAGCCACAGCAGCCTCTTCAGCTTCAGCAAAGAATGAGCAGTTGGCCAAGACTGACATGGCCGTGGCATCAGCGGCAACATTAGTAGCTGCACAATGTGTGGAGGCTGCAGAAGCCATGGGAGCTGAGCGTGATCACCTAGCTTCGGTTGTCAGCTCTGCTGTCAATGTGCGTTCTTATGATGATATCCTTACTCTTAATGCAGCAGCAGCTACAGGTAAGGTTTGATGAGTGATAAGCTAAATTAGCTATGCTTAAAGTGCTACAAATTTTTCTATAATTTAATTATATATTTGTGTGGTTAATTATTATGTTGCCAAATACAATGTATGGTATTCACTTGTTACACTTTGTACTAAATTTATACAAGTGACCAGCTGTGATATACATGACTAGACAAAATAATACTATCTCAATTTATAATATTTATGTAATATAATTTAGCACCCTAAATGTTTCTCTTAAAGGATTTTTTTTTTCTTGGCAATTAACTCATCTGTCCATAAACGTGTGACCTTACTCACCACCTTGCACTCATGGGAGGTAAAAGTTTTTTAACTTTTTAAGAAATCGATTTTGAAGCTTAGTGACAATGATATTGGCTTGTTTGCGCAGCTTGCTTTTACATCATAGTGAGAGTTCAAATTATTAAGTGATGGAAATTAAATGCATTCCTATTTCATATAAAATAGGACACACTAAGCAACTCTAAAACAGGCTGAGTGATATCTTTTAGGTTGTAACTTTAGTTATCACAGAATACTTTCATAATGCATGAGCTGTTATCTTGAGTATCAGCATCTTGGACACATACCTAAAGCATCTAGTTTTATTTTTTGTCATTGAATTGAATCTATGGATATGGCATTATGGGAGAAAATGCCATTCCTGTTCTTACACTGTACTTTGTATGTAGCTCTACGTGGGGCAGCTACCTTGAAGGCAAGAGCTCTAAAGGAAGTGTGGAATATTGCAGCAGTTACACCTCTGGAGAAAGGAATGGGAATTGGAATTTGTGGTAAAGTCAATAATGGTCATCCTAGTAGTAGCTCTAGTGGAGAACTTGCTCCTGGAGAGAATTATCTAGGCATCTGTAGCCAAGACTTTCTTGCTAAGGGAACTGAGCTCCTTAAACGCACGCGCAAAGGTAATCTTCAAAAACTGAATTCTATGATACCCAAATCCTAGACATAAGCTAATGTTGAATTAATTCTGCAGGTGATCTTCATTGGAAAATTGTATCTGTTTATATTCATCGAACAGGCCAGGTTAGCTCTCTTAATCAAAAGTCAAAAACAACTAATGATAACACTCAGTGAGTAGTACTATACTCGGCTCTCACTTTCTGCAGGTAATGCTAAAGATGAAGAGCAAACATGTCGCAGGGACCATCACCAAAAAGAAAAAGAGTAAAAATCACTGCTTTCTTTATCGTCTTTTCCATCTTTTTCTTTTTTCAATACAAACAGATTCTCCATTTGATAAGTAAGGAGCCAAGAATAGCTAGTTTTATAAGTAGTGATTTTGGAATTATAGATGTGGTGATGGAAGTGTACAAGGACATGCCAGCATGGCCAGGAAGACACTTGTTTGATGGGGGAGAGCAGCGTCGTTACTTCGGATTGAAGACTGAACTGCGAGGTATTGTGGAGTTCGAGTGCAAGAACCAGAGAGAATATGATATCTGGACTCAAGGAGTTTCAAGGCTTCTCTCCATTGTGGCAGAAAGAGAGAACAGAAAAGTTGCATGAAGTTTATTCCAACTGGCTGGACAATAAGTATTAGGACAATTAATTTTATTAAAGTAGGAACATAGGTAATGGTCCCAAGCATATAAGCAAAGGATAATAGGATTCAGCTTTCAATGCTTTAGAAGGAAAGGAGAAAAGAGTAGGAAGGGTATAAAGTTTGCTTTGGGTTGAGGTAAGAGTAAACAATCAATCAGTTGGCCTGCTTTTAAATTATGACATCATATGTGGACATACTAATTAGTTATTTTATGGGTGTATATTATTGTTCATATTGTTTTCAATCAAACAGGTGCATGTTAATCTAGTTGGAATTTGCTTTGTCCCCTAACTCCATTGGATATGCCCTTTTAAGATAAAAGTAAATGGAAGCAACTTTGAATCACATGCAAGATAGTGAACAATTGAAATTAGAAAGCTAAAATATTTAGAGTTGGTGCTTGACTTAAATTAAGAGATATTCAAAGTTTGGTAGGTTGCTTATAGATGATAATGAAATAGTATCCTAGAAGCAATTTGAAAAAGGTCCTAGCAAGAGCAAAAGTAAAAGCTAAAGCAAAAGTAATAAAATAAAGTTCATGTGATTCAGCTTTCATTGTTTGAAAAATATAGGAGATGAAATGTGTCAGGGATGAAGGCTGATTGGAGCACAAGAAAAGATGATTCTAAGGGCATAAATTGTATGTACTTCAAAAGTTGGCTGCTAAAACCATTTGGAGTTGCTTGGATTCATATAAAGTTGAGATGCCTTCTATGGTGTATCGTTGTCACAAGTACAGAGACATGAAGCAGATGCAGTAGCAGTACTAACTATACGACAGCCGTTTTCTTAGCTTATGTCAACCACGACATAGCGTAAGTAACAAATCATACGTAGCTAAAAAGGGGAGAGAGTGAGAAAATATGCCCGTTTGGTTCAGTGTTTTCGAGCCAAAATGCACGATTGTGATTTTAATCGTGATTTTTTTCATTTTTGGCGTTTGGTAAGATTTCCAAATCGTGCGTTTTAAAATCGCAATCAACCCAAAAACATGTTTTGGTAATGGACCATCTGAGATGGAAAACGAAAACGCTCTCCAAGCTTGCATTGTTAGAGCATTCCCATCAGTACATGGAAACTCATGTATAATAGAAAAAACTACCATTTTTACACATTTATATCAAAATTGCTCCACATCAGTGCTTCCAAAGTCTGATATAATCATCTATATTTATCCATGAGCTACAGTAACCGTGTATATATACACGGTTACTGTAGCTCATGTATTTATTATTTTATTAATATAAATTCGCACCAATTTTTCTCTCTCTTCTCTCCGTGCACAACTACCTCACCTCCTCATCTTCTTCTCCTCATCAGATGCACACAAACACAAACACAGCCACACACAAAGAACACAGACAAACCCACACACAAAGAACACAGACAAACACAAAGAACACAGACAAACCCACACACGAAGAACACAGACAAACCCACGCTGAAGATCGGTGCTTGAAGATCTGACCGGTGCTTGCTCGGAGATCAGATCGGTGCTTGTTGGAGATTGGGTTTTGTTGGAGATTGGGTATAGAGTTGGGTTTTGTTTGAGAAGTGAAGCTGTCCGATCGGTGCTTGTCTGACCGTGGGTCGTCGGAGCTCGGTTCGTGGGTCGCCGTGAAGCTCGGTTCGTGGGTCACCGTGAAGCTCAGCTCAGTTCGTGGGTCGCCATGAAGCTCGGTTCGTGGGTCGCCGTGAACTTCGTGGGTCGCCGTGAACCGTTGCTAGTTCCGCATATCTATATATATATATATCTATATATTACTAAAAGCTGAAGCGTAGCATTTAATGTTGCTACGCTCAGGTTAAGCCACATCAGCTGCCATGTCATTACAATTCTTTTTCCTAAATTTGTCTTACAATTTAAAATAAGTTTTCTTAAATTTAAAAATACTAATAAAAAGAAAATAATTCCCAACCCTTTGTCTTCCACGGTTACAATTCTAGATGACAACCCTTTGTGGTCCACAATTACAATTTTAGATGGCAACCCTTTGTGTTCCACGGTTACAATTTTAAATAACAACCCTTTGTGTTCAATGGTTACAATTTCAAACGGCAACACTTCAGCTTCCTAACACTAGACTTTGGCTTTCTAACTCCTTCATCTCTTCCTCTCCTCACACTATATTAATACTGAAAAGCTGGATGATTCAGTTTAGGTATCTCTAAATCTCAGTTGCTCTTGACCTCTATTCTTGTAGTTGCCTGCATAATAGTTCAATTTAAGGATTAGATTAATAGTGTTTTTTCTTTTTTAATTTTTTACTACCTCTTTTGTGTTGTGGATCATATATTAGTTTATATGTATTTAGGTTGGGTATTTGTATTGATAGATGATTGTTTATTTCTATGTTTAAAATTGATTTGGTTTTTATTTTATTTTTTTATTTTTTTTAATGTTTGAGACAATAACATTATTGGTTTATATTGTGTAATCCGTGTGATAGAGTTTTTGTAGTATCCATGTGATAGAGTTTTAGTAGTTAGAAAATTGAATGATAGAGTTTTAGTACTATCGTGCCTGCAGAAATTCAATTAAATGATGTAATCCGTGCCTAAAGAAATTTAATTTGCTAACTACTAAAATACCTTAGCAAATTGAATTGTAGAGTTTAAAATTCAATACTATACTCAGAACACGATACTTCTCCTTTTTTCATGGTCTCCTCATTTAAGTGAATCCCTCCTTCATCCGAAATCGATTTAAATTCCTTCTATTAGCTTTTATTGTACTCTTAGCTATATCATAAAAGACTTTTTTTATATAATCTTTTTGTGGTAATTATCGTCATTTTTGTTGTAGTTGAATCAAAATAAGATAAGTAGATCTGCATAATTAGTAGTTGTTGCATCTTCATCATTATCACAAGTTTAAGATAGAGATTACCTCATCAGTAGCTGTTGCGTCTTCTTCTTGCCAAACTTGATCATCTTGACAAACCTTTTATTTATCTGATTGTACCACATGTATGTATTTACTTTTGAATTCTATTTGATTGTAAGATTTTTATGCCTTTTGATATAAATTAACTAGCTGGTATGCTAGCCAAACCGCTTGCTTCTTCAGTTTTTTTTTTTAATCTTTTACTTTGCCTCCAACACTATCGTAATTGGTTGTCTCTTTAAAGGCATTTTCTGTCTCCATCGCTATATATATATATATATATATATTGTTTTGTAGGATCCAAGCAAGAAAGAGTTTAAGATGCTTGCTATGTTATTCTCTCAAATTTTTTACAGCATGAACAACTTGCGGTATTGAAGTAATTACAGAATATTTTTTATCAATAGTTGTTTGACAACTTTAGAATATGAAAAGTTTTAGGTTAAGTGGGTAACAACTTTAATTTTGTTAATTTTTGCTTTCTAAATTACTGATAGTAATTTATCATGTTAAATTGGTAGTTTATTTGTATATTAATTAGCTACAATGTTGTAATGTTTTTTTTTTTTTTTTTTTCCTTCTAATTTGTGAGGTTTAATTCAAATAATTTTGAATAAGTCCTCTGAAATCAAATTCAATACAAAAGAAATTTTGTTAGGGACTCTGTAAGGCTAAGGGGAGCTTGAAGATAATATAAGTTTTGGCCTTATATAATGTACTTATGTTGTGAGCTTTAGTGGCTGCAAGTAGTATTGTAGTAACTTAGATATGAAACTCTAGATACAACACAAACAGCTAAGGATAATGACATTTACTAATATTTATCTTTTAATTTAAATGGTATTTTTCATAACTACTTTGCTTGCATTCATTAGATTTAATTTTTAGTAATTTTCCCGTGTATCACACGGGTTAGCGACTAGTATATAATAATAGGTGAAGCAGAGAGAAAATTCAATTAGATTTCAATTAGATTCTCAATTTTGCGCCACTTGTTCTAACCAAAACTAAAAAAAAAATCTAATTAGATTATAAATTTGACTCAAATTTTGTGTCATGTATCTTATCTAAATTTTCTATTTTTTATGCCCAAATAAATGATGCATTAACATTTAACACGGAAGTCAAGAAAACCACAATAATAGTGCTCATTAACCTAAGCAAGAACATATTACCTGCACACTTTTATGAAGATTATAAATTGGACTCTAATTTTGTGTCATATATATTATCTAAATTTTTTAATTTTTGTGCCCAAATAAATGATGTATTAACATTTAATACGGAAGCCAAGAAAACCATAATGATAATACTTATTGGCCTAAGTAAGAACATCTCACCTGCACACTTTTATGGGTGATCTCAATAAATCTAGAACTCTTCTAATTCCACAACCAGAACTAAGAAGTCCAACGAGAAAGACTATAGAAGTAAAACATCATCTCCTCCTAATTCCATATCATCATTCCATGTCACCTCCTCTCTCAACCTCTATTAACTAGATCCATACACTACCCTCTCCTCCTCCTTACGGATTTCTCAAAGTAAGGCCGGGTTCAAACACAATATTTAATCCCACTCTTTCTTACTTCACACTCTCATACATTAGCGTTTCATTGGTGCCTCCAAGAAGATTCCAAGCTCAATGATAAGTTTTTATTTTTTAATGTCCCTTTATATATTTTAAATAATAAAATACAATATTCTCTTTTTTTCTTCACTGTAGCATCACTTAAATAATAAAATACAATATTCTTTTTTTTTTTATTCATTGTTTTATCTAATGCTATCCTATGTATGATAAACCAAAAAAAAAAAAAAAAAGACCAATAGCATTACTTAAATAATAAAAACTCAGTTTACTGTTACAGTTAAAACTACCTCTGTAACTAATTTTAACAAACTTAACAGAAACTTGAGAGAATATCTAAAATCTAAAATCTTAAGAGATTATTCATTCTCTTAAAAGAGATTATTCAAATTATTCAAACTACCTTTGTAATAAATTATTCAAATTATTCATTCTTTTAAAAGAGATTATAATGATAATCAAAACTCATATCAAATTTATATTAAGTATGTATAATTTATTCTCTAGATTTTATTAGAGAGAGTGTGTGTTTGTGATGAGGAACTAAAAAATATGACACCAAAACGTATGAACCCAAAATATAGTTTTGTTAAAATATTCTCTAAGTTTTTGTATTTTTTTTTAGTTTGATATTCTCCAAGTTTTGTATTTTGGGTTCATACGTTTTGGTGTTGTATTTTTTAGATCCCCATCACAAATAGTCTCTCTCTCTCTCTCTCTCTCTCTCTCTCTCTCTCTTCAATTAAAATTAGAGAATAAAGTATACATATTTAGTATAAGTTTGATATGAGTTTTGATTATCATGATAATCTCTTTTAAGAGAATGAATAATTTGAATAATTTATTTAAATAAAAATCATACATACACATATATGTATACTAGTCTCTAAGCACGTGCGTTGTGCATGCTTAGAGGCTCTTCTATTTTTTTTTTAGTAAAGGTTAATAATATGCATCTATTATAAAAAAGAAATTAAAAAAAAAAGAGCTAAATTTTAGGGAATAAAAAGATGAATGTGAAGGGAAAAAAAATCCTAAATTTTAGGAGTTCTCTTTTTGAATTCAAAATGAAATTTTTTATTTGACATTTATGACCATATTTCTAAAAGAAGTTACCCTTTATTAATAAAGATATTTTTAAACCATATAAAAGTTCAATTCAAAGAGGAGAATCCTTTTATCTATAGTGTAGATACTTATTTATTTTGATTAAATATATAATCAACTTCGAGCAATTCATTTAAAATTAAAAATGTTAAAATAAATGAATAATTGCCCTAAAAATTACATTTGTATATTCATAGTTTTTATGTTTGGAAAGACTTTTACTTAAATTTAGTCGTATTGAAGTGAACTGAAATATTACATTAATGTGGCTCAACAAAAGCGTAACAATAATAAATGTTATACTTAAGATTTTAGATATTATGAGTCTTTTCCCAAACATGTCTTTTTCCTACAAAAGCGTAGCAACAATAAGTGCAAGCGTATAATAAGTGCAGCAATATATATTTTTTAATAAATTTGGATTTAGATTAGGTTCTTTCAACCCAAACATGTTTTTCCCCTTTATGTAAGTGCACAAAAATAGATGTAAGTGGACCAAAATGAACCGAAGTGATCCAAATGGACCGAACTAGACCAAAGTGGACCAAATGGATAGAATACGACCGAATAGGAATAAGGTGGACTGAATAGGATTGAATAGGACCGAAGTGGACATACTGGACTAAATAGAATCAATGTAGACTGAATAGGACCGAAGTGGACAGAATAGAACCTAAGTGGACAAAATGGACCAAATAGGACCAAAGTGGACCGAATTGCCCAAATAGGACTAAAGAGGATCAAAAGGACTGAATAGGACCAATATGGACCAAATAGGACAAAATAGAACCAAAGTAGACATAATGGAGTGAATAGGACAAAATGGACCGAATAGGACCGAATAAGGCCAATGTTGACTGAGTGGACAGAAGTGGGTTGAATAAGACCAAATGGACTAAATTGAACTAAGGCGTAAAACCCATTTTCGTCCCTACATTTTCATGCAATTCCCACTTTGGTCCCTATCCTTTTTTTCCACCGCTTTTAATCCCTGTCCAGAAAAACGCGTCTCGTTTTAGTCCTTTCCGTCAGTGCCCTGATGGCCCTGTTCTACGTGACAGACAAAATTATTAAAATAATAATAAACAAATTATTTTGTCATTAAAAAAAGCCACGTCAGCATTTAAATTTAAAAATTTAAATTTATTAATTTTAACTAAATAAAAAAATTAAAAACAAAATAAAAAATAAAAAAATCACATGAATTGAGATCTAAATGTGTTTTGAACAAAAACAACAAGAACACAAATCCAGATCTAAGAACACAAACCCAGAAATTAAAATCTAAAAATTTAGAGCCCGTTTGGTAGCCCAGTTCAAACACCGTTGTTTAGTTTTCAAACCACAAAACATATTGCCCAAAACCAAAAAATAGCGTTTGGTGGCCCATCTGTGTTCACGCTGAGTTTAAAAAATGTTGTTCAAAACGATGGGTTTTTTAAAACACGGTCCGGCCTGATTTCAAACAACAAAAATACGTTTTCCGTGGCAATTCAGTAATAAAATTGAAATATATGGGGCCCAACCTGATCAGCCTTTCTATCAATTCCTGTCTCCTGTGTTCGTCTCTCTCTTCACGCCTTTACCAAAGAACCAAAGAACTCCATCTCACCCACACACCGAATCAAGCCATTCTCACCCACCTCCATAACTCCACACCGACCCAGCTACATTAAACCCATCTCCATTAATCCTCAACCACCCAGCATATACGCGTCTCCTCCATACACCGCATCACCAACCATTTGTCAATCAATTTTGTCCACTTGCCTAATTCCTGCGAAGATATCCCACCCTGACCTACAAATCTGGGTTGCTAACCAAAACCCAAACAGTGCGAAGGACTTCGGTGCTAACCAACAGCGAAACTGACACAGTGTGGAGGCCTTGGTCAGGTAAAAATTTGTAGTTTTATTAATTAGTCGTTGCAGCTTTCTTTCACATCCCCATCTAACACAGATCCGTTCCCATTAACCCAGCGTAGGCCATATTTAGTCCGAAATCCTCATTCAGATGGAAGTGTCCTCTTCAGCCTCCACCTCCTCTGTTGTGCTATACAGAGCATCTGATTCCTCCTTAGAGAAGTAAAAGAGTCCCACAATGATATGTCACATTCTCTTATGCTCACTGCTCAGGTATAAATATGACCCCCCAAAAAAAAAAAAAAAAAAAAATCACCCTTTTAAATTTCCAAGTAGAAAACTAAATGTCGACACAAGCTTATTTCAAAAAATCTTTATTGGTCCGGGACGTTCCAGAATATTATTTACATGTTAAGACTCAATTATCTAGATTGAACACTGGTTCCAAACACAAGTATGAAATGTAATTGGCATTGCCAAGCTCTTACTATACCCTTGCCAGCTGGCCCAGCTCCTTAAGTACCATTCTATGCAATTTTTTATTTATTTTATATTTTTTATCATAGAAAAGTCTCCACATTAAATTGTAATAGGACGCGATTTTTCTCGGTCCGAAACCAAGAGCCCGTTTGGTAGCCCAGTTCAAACACTATTGTTTAGTTTTCAAACCACAAAACATATTGCCCAAAACCAGAAAGTAGTGTTTGGTGGCCCATCTGTGTTCACGCTGAGTTTAAAAAATGTTGTTCAAAACGATGGGCTTTTCAAAACACGGTCCGGCCTGATTTCAAACAATAGAAATACGTTTTCCGTGGCAATTCAGTAATAAAATTGAAAAATATGGGGCCCAACCTGCTCAGCCTTTCTATCAATTCCTGTCTCCTGTCTTCGTCTCTCTCTTCACGCCTTTACCAAATAACCAAAGAACTCCATCTCTTCACCCACACACCGAATCAAGCCATTCTCACCCACCTTCATAATTCCTCACACCGACCCAGCTACATTAAAGCCATCTCCATTAATCCTCAACCACCCAGCATATACGCGTCTCCTCCATACACCGCATCACCAACCATTTGTCAATCAATTTTGTCCACTTGCCCAATTCCTACGAAGATATCCCACCCTGACCTACAAATCTGGGTTGCTAAACCAAAACCCAAACAGTGCGAAGGACTTCGGTGCTAACCAACAGCGAAACTGACACAGTGTGGAGGCCTTGGTCAGGTAAAAATTTGTAGTTTTATTAATTAGTCGATGCAGCTTTCTTTCACATCCCCATCTAACACAGATCCTTTCACATTAACCCAGCGTAGGCCATATTTAGTCCGAAATCCTCATTCAGATGGAAGTGTCCTCTTCATCCTCCACCTCCTCTGTTGTGCTATACAGAGCTGATTCCTCCTTTGCTTCCTGCTCTGCTTCCTACAGCGAATCTCACCGTCTTCCCTTCCTGGTAGGTCTGCGTAAATATTGATATCATTTCGTAGCAACTGAATCATTTGCTTGCTTGTATTATTGTAATAATTTTGTACCTAGGTCATGCATGTTGTCTTAGTTGGGCCGTTTATCAATTTTGTTGATTTATATGCATTTTGATTAAGATTAACTTGAAATCTAACCATGCGATTACATTAATTTTGATGTTATATTTAATACCATGTAATAGATTTTGATTGTAAAGCCTAACAGTTTGTATCATGATTTGGGTCTGACAATTTAATATATAATATACATGGGTGACATGCTATGAAAAATGTTCCTAGTTTTTCCTTCTTCTCAGACTTGCGGTCACATTTGTCAATCTGTGTTCCAAGACTTCTTTACTGTTTGTAGTGTTGTGGCTCCTTTTAGTTCACTTCAGACTAGTAAAGAGTTTGGATTTTTGGCTTTCTTTCATGCTTTCTTAAGAACTAGGCAGTGCAGTCAATGTTTATTGCTGCATTTGCATGATTCAAAAGCTATGTAGACATGGTTTAATGCGTTAATTTTTTATGTTAATTTTGGTGGATTTATCATCATGTTTGAAAAAAAAAAAAAAAGTAGGCAATTTTTGTGGAGCCATGGTGTTGAGTTTAATTGAAAAATATTAATTAGGGTAATTTATGACTTTGATCTACAATTACATGTTCTTCAAATGTGCAATTCTTGTTAAGCCACTTTGTTAGAATGAGTTTGAAGTTAATGCCTGAGTTTGAAGTTAATCCACTTTGTTAGAAATGTCTGATGCCCGTTTGATCTTTTTGAGTGGTATATATGATCTGACCGATGGGGTTTG
This sequence comes from Quercus suber, assembly GCF_002906115.3. Lineage (NCBI taxonomy): Eukaryota > Viridiplantae > Streptophyta > Magnoliopsida > Fagales > Fagaceae > Quercus > Quercus suber. Next base: position 372,069 of record NW_027070010.1, on the reverse strand, counting down.
TGACTTTTTTGTCTCTTTTATGTTGCACTGGAAATGGCAGTCTATATTTTGTTGTGGCATGTGAGTCCCATGTTCTCCTTCTTTGAAAAGGGGTTTTCTGTGTATTATAGTAATTTCTTTCCCAACTGAGTCAAACTGGACTTTGCATGTCAATCTTAACCCTTTCATGCAAATTTCAAAAAATTCTCCTTTCTGAAATATTGTGTAGCTTTTGCAGAATGTTACATTAACTAATAGGCATAATCCAACTGTTTCTCTTTTAAGATTTTGCAATTCTAGTATGGTTTGTTTTCTTCCATTAGAAATTAAGGTTCAAATTCCCTTCCTTTATTATTGTGAATGAGGTGTGAGTTTAGCTCTTTATCATAAGCCACGTTATTGTTTTTTTTTCCCCTACTATTTGTGAGTCCCTTACTTATTTTACTTAGCTATTACCTTTTATTTGTAATACTTTATTGCAAGAATCTAGATAAGTTGCTCACAAATAAATACTTCACTATCAACAAAAAAGGCAAGTCATGAGATACATGAGTTGAGACTCACTAGAGTTTGTAGAATAATTTGACTTGAGTAATGTTAAAGATTAAAGCTACTACAAAATTTATTGAATTATATTTACAGGTCACCAACCACATTCATTGGTGACATCATTTTATAAGCATATTCTATTCAGCTAGAAACATTTTAAAATCTTAATCAATCATGGTAAACAAAAGTGTATTATATTTTGATACATCATATCAATAACTTAAATAAATAATAAAATAGTCTTTATAATTGATCACTTAAATATTAGGCATGTAACAAACTATGTCCCCTCTTCTTTACTCACTGCTCAACCTATCTCTATTTGAGTATGAATTTGTGCTTAATTGAATACAAGTGTGTGGTTTTCCTCTGTATTTTCCTTTGCTATGTTTTTGTTTTTTTTTTTTTTTGGTTATGGGGCTTTAAATTCACTTATAGTTGTAAACAATTATTGGGTATACATTGGTAAAGCAGAAATTGCATGTGCAATAATAAATAACTAACTAAAGAATTTGTGTAATACATATGATATAATTATATTCAAACTTGTAAAATATAAATTTTTGGGTTAAGTAGTATCTAATATATCATATTGAGCGGTGTTATCAATCCTAACAACCAATTAATTGCTAAGAACAAGAGTTCTATATTGCTTATACTTAGAATTTCCGACAATCATTTATATTGAACCAACTATTACATTCCAAACTTAGCTGTATCCTCTATGCTGTAAAGATAACTTTCCAGATTTAGACCTTACTTTGAAGTTAATGCTTGCTGCTTGGTAGTTTTTAGTGAGTACCTAAAATGTTTGTTAATCCATATTATACAACTCGAAATGACAATTAGCTGTAAGTATACCACAATTTATTTAGATGGATGAGAGAGCGGCTGATGCGGAGGAGAGGAAGTTGTGGCCTACTGCAGTTGAGAGGCATTTCATAGAAGTGTTGTTAGAAGAGGATGCAAAAGGGAATATACCCCAAGGTGTGTTCAAGACTGGAACCTGGACAACTGTTACGAAGGAGTTTAACAAGCGCACGAATAGAGGTTTCAACAAGACACAACTTACACAAAAATACCAACGAATGAAAACCCAACACCGCACGTTCTCCCAGCTCATTGCACGTACAGGAATGGGATGGGACCCCAGTTCAAATACTGTGACGGCCAGTGAGGAAGCATGGGCTGCTGCATTTGCGGTAATTCCTTTAACATACTTCAAACTATTGTACTTTTGTGAATTATTCTCAGTTGTATTGTGCTTAGTTGGATCTATTGGTGTTAATGTGCAATGGGCTTTGTTTATCCAGCTGCTTTTGTGCTTGTCCTTTTTTTTTGGGCTATGAATCTGATTCTAGCTACTACTATATAGCTACGGCGTCCATATCATATACTATATTTGTTAATCTTTTATAGACTTTTCATGATGGATGATTAAATTCTCATTTGGAAATTTGAGACGACATGTATGCTCTTTGTCCGCTTGTCCTAACTAAGAAGTAAACAGCGTTTTAAAGGCATTTCCATATACGTATATGATTATAATAAAGTTAGTCCTTTTCCCAAACTGAAATTATGGTTCATGTCAAGTTGTGAACAACATGTAACAAAATCAACTTATAGACGTTGGGACCTACAACCAACTTCCCGAGTCATGCCCTTTCGTTCTTTACCACATTAATTGCGGAACATATTACAATAATTTGCACAGAAAAGAATCTTGCTGAAGAATTGGTCCTGATCTTACAAACAAATATGTTTGTGCTTCTGTTTTGTTCTTCATACTGTTTGTCCCTTTGAGGTAGTGATGAAATTATGTTGTAGTATATCGAACCATGCGATGCTTAGAACATAGTAATAAGTGATTAGGCACCTCACAAAGAACACAAATTGTTCAAATAAAAAGGCTCTTCTGTTAGCATTACTTCCAGTTATATATGTGACAATTTGGTATAAAGTTTGATGACATGTTGTTACTGTTTCTGTTATTGGTATATAAGAGTGGATGGTTAATATAGGGTTATTATAATTACCCATCTGACTTGTATTGAGTTTTATATGAATAAGCCATCTAACCCATTTTATATGGTTGTTAATAGGTCAATCATAAATTCCGGGAGTTCAAAAAAAAGGGGCTGCGACACTATGATCTGATGGGCCAGCTTTTCAACTCAAACACAGCCACGGGTTTCCTCCAAATGTCATCTGCCCAACCAGCTCCCAACAGTGATGAAGAGAGAGAACTTGATGCAGCCTTCCTATCTGAGGGGGTACATGTCAATGTAAACTTAGATGGTGTGGATGATGTGGAGGAGCTGCCCACACCGAGTGAAGCCCAAAGCCAGAGGCAAGCTGAAAAGCGACCATCTGAACCATCTACTTCAAGCGGAAAACGGAGGAGAGGCCACTCCCTTGAGTCCATGACCGCGGCAATATGGGGTTTTACTGATATGAGGAACCGTGGGGGGAAAAAGTCCACCAACACTGTAGAGTCTGGTGTGGGGGCTGACTCTGAGACAATTACACAAGCTGTAACTCTCCTCAACCAGCACACTGATGTGGATCATGTCACCTACTGCAAGGTTGTGCAGGAGCTGCATAATGCCAAGAGTCGAGCTGCTTTTTTTGCAATGACAGTTGATAGAAGAAGGGCCTGGATTGAGTTTATTGGGGGTGGATTGCAGTAGTGGTGCTTGTGGTTGATAGCCTAGGCAGTTAATCGATGATATGCGCCATGTATATAGCCTAGGAAGTTAGTTAGTACTCTAGTGTGCCTTAATGTGAATAGGAAAAGTGTGTATTATGTTAATATGTAGGACAATGTTTGAATGCTGCCTGTGTTTATTATGTTGACTGCTGTGGACATCTATGCTACCTATGTAACAAATATGTTTTGTGGTTGTCACCCTCTTCTATGAATTTCTTTGTTTTGGTGACATATATGTGTGTGTGTCTGTGTGTGTGTATTAGTGGTATATGTGTATACAGTTGTGGTTGTCACCACATATGCTGAAATTCTTCATTTGCACGTCAGTCTGATCTCTGGTTTCAGTGGTTGCTCAGCTGAATCTTTTTGATCTCAACTTATGTGTGATGCTTAGATATTAATATGGATATATATGTATATATATATATACTTACTTCTCAAAAAAGAAAAAGAAAATGTGATGTTTTCTTTATGTGGTACACACAGTAACAGCTATATATATATATATATATATCTACTGCTTCCAGCAATGGTTACACAGTTATATAGATGCAGAAATATACACAGTTATAAGCTTTTCCACCTTATAGATGCAGAAATATATGTATGAGTGCTTTGGTTTTTTTTTTTTTTTTTTGGTTCATTCATTATTGTCTATGCTTTTTTTATGGGAGTGGGAACTAGTGCTCACTTCATTGGTGCATATATTAGCTTTTTTGTTTGCTGGGAATGGTTTGATGAATTCCATTTATAGGACCTTTATTGGGACTGTTTGTGCTTATAACTTAACTCATTAATGCATTCAATTTGGTGTTATATCAGGTGGAAAAGCTTATCCAATCCTTATATAATTATATTTCATTGATATGGTGCATAATTAGGCATGTTATTCCTAATTTGTCTTTTATTTTTTTAAATTTCCAAAAAGTCCACCAATGCATTCACTTTTGCAAATTTATTTATATGTGTCACATATCTGCTTCATACATTGTCAGCTATGCCAAGAAACCTTAATTGCATTGACCATACAAGTCACATTGGATTGAAGGAGTATTTGGCTCATCCCTTGACTTATATATGCACACAGCTTATATTATATATATATACTTAATTACTCAGAATTATAAATACCATTATGCAGAAATATTATACGCATTTATACTCATTTATATATATACTAACTTATATATATACATACAACAATATATATATATATATATATATATATACATATAGCGATATATATATATATATGTGTGTGTGTGTGTGTACTTCTTTATAGTGGCTGATGTGAACTTATTCCCTGCCCACAGGTGTGATTTAGTTATGGCCGACACCGATTCAGATCGTGATTCAGGCATGGCTGAGTCCGATTTAGATGAGTATGATAGTGACGTGGAGCTTGAGATTGCCACAACCTACGTTCAGTTGTGCATAGAGTACGTGCAAAAGTACTACATGAAGCGACCGATGTGCACTAGTATCTTGACTGGGAGGTCATATGTGATTGAAGTACTAGAAGGAAATCCCCAAGTGTGTTACGACATCTTCTGCATGGACAATACTATTTTTAGGCACTTGTGTAATGAGTTGAAGCGGCTGCACCTACTAGAGGAGGACACTGGTATTGTTTCAGTTGAGGAGGCCGTTGCGACAGTGCTATTTACTGTTGGACACAATGCTGACTACCGACTAACTGCCAACCGCTTCCAACATTCTCTCGAGACCATTCAAAGGCGGTTCCGGCGTGCCTTGCATGCTATCCATGCTTGGGGATGTCTCATCATCCGGCCCGACGCTGATGCAGCTGAGCTTCCTCATTCCCTTCGAGGGAATGAGAAATATTATCCATGGTTTGAGGTATGCTTTGATTTTTCTTTTTTTGTTAATTCACTTGTCAGTTTCTCTCTATTTTCATTCTCCTATGCACTCTCTTTTTAAAGAATCCTCAACTTTCTTTCCCAAGTTGTGTGTGCATTGTGTATTGTCAGTGTATTGAGATCCAAGTAAATTAACCAAGTTCAATTGGGTGCTAACTTAGAGATCATTTTGAACCTAACATCTAGAAAGAACGAAGCAGTGGAATTTCTCATATTGGTGTACTCATGTATTACTTAAGGATCGTTTTATATGTAATCTTCGCCTGGATCTTTTATAGTTTAAGTATTTGAACCTTTTTTTCTTGAAGAAGCATATCAATTTGTGAATAAATAAGAAAACTTGCCATGTTTTGTTTGCACAAATTTGTGGTCCGAATTGTAATAGATTTTGATTGTAAAGCCTAACAATTTGTATCATGATTTGGGTCTGACAATTTAATATATAATATACATGGGTGACATGCTATGAAAAATGTTCCTAGTTGTTCCTTCTTCCCAGACTTAGTGGCTAGTGCGGTCACATTTGTCAATCTGTGTTCCAAGACTTCTTTGCTTTTTGTAGTGTTTTGGCTCCTTTTAGTTCACTTCAGACTAGTAAGAGTTTGGATTTTCGGCTTTCTTTCATGCCTTCTCAAGAACTAGGTAGTACAGTCAATGTTTATGGCTGCATTTGCGTGATTGAAAAGTTATGTAGACATGGTTTAATGCATTAATTTTTTATGTTAATTTTGGTCGATTTATCATGTTTGAAAAAAAAAAAAAAAGTAGGCAATTTTTGTGTGTGTGTGTGGAGCCATGGTGTTGAGTTTAATTGAAAAATATTTATTAGAGCTACCTCTTTTTGTAATAGAAATGTGTGGGGCCTATCGATGGGACGCATATAAGTGCCTCTGCCCCATCCGGTAGGACCACCGGATTCATAGATAGACGGAGTGACATCACCCAAAACGTGATGTGTGCATGCAACTTCGACATGCGGTTTACGTACGTACATACTGGATGGGAAGGGAGTGCAAATGATTCACGAGTCATGCAGGATGCACTTGGACATGCCGAGTATGAGTTTCCTTGGCCGCCTAGAGGTAAAAAATAGACTTCACTTTCTCTATATCTTATGGGTTGGCCAAACTCTTTGATCATCCTTTGATTAGACTTAGTTGGGTTGTCGATGCACAATTTTTTTTAGGATTTTACTTATGTGTGTTTTTAGGGTACATTAATTTCTATTTTTGGAATTTTTTTTTTAAGAATTAAAAAAGTAATAAATTTTTTTTAATTTTTAAAAAAATTATTTTTAAAAATAAAAAAACAATATGTGCCAGGACATACGTTAATCAAACCCTCTCTTCTATAAACCTTACTGTCATATAACTTAGCTTTTGCATAAAAAAAGAAAGAACTAATGGCTATTTCAAAAGGCACATGGCCTAGCTTGTACTTGGATTGTCATCATGTCAAAAGATGATAATGGCATTAGGTGGTAGAAAAAAAAAAAGAAAAAGAAAAAGAAAAAATAAAAACATATACCTGAAGAGTGTTGCTCTTCTTTCTTTTATGAATTCTATAAGTCTTATCGTAAGGCATTATTAGGGGTAGAAAGTAAAAATATATTATATATGATGAATATGTGGATTATGCGTTTAGATACTAGTGAAAAATTATGGTATATTTTTAGTAGTTTTTCTTTTACTCTATTATAAGTAATTTTTTGAATTATTTGATTATTGAGTATAGTGCTTAAAAATTATTTAGGTGATATCTAAGAATTGTAGAGAATGTGCTAGAGAGAAATTTTTTGTGCTGAGATAGCTGAAGTAAGTAATCCTATCCTAAACTTGCCCCGTGGGTGAGTTGTGCATAAAGTAGTGGCACAAGAACCACTCTTTGTTTGGTTGTGTTGATATTTGATAACAACTAAACAATAGGGGCTGCCATGGCAGCAAAATTGTGGAGAAAAAGCGGAAGGCATACTAGCTTTATAATTGTGAATGAGAATGAAGAGTAAAGCATAAAGGTTTATTTTAAGGATTTTGCTAATATATGCATTTAGAGCACACAGTAAAGTCTTTAATTTAATCTTTTGTGTGCTTCTTTCATTGTGAATTACCCTTCTCATAACTTAGAAATTAATTGTAACAATCATTTTACTTTTCTTTCATATTTTGACTCACACACATGATTTTGTTTTGGCTGAATCAATCTGAAAGCCTTAAAGCATAGCAGGGTCAAAACAACCTGATATTTTAACTAATATGTTTTAAGGGGTCAAGTGGTATTGAATTATTGATCGATGGGAAATTTTGTTGGCCAATTTGGTAAGGAAAAAACCTCGATTTGAGTCTTTGTTTTCTTGTAGTTGAAAGCCACAGATGTCAGCTTGATCACATTGACAACGGCTTTTGCTGTCGATGTTGAGGAAAAGTTACATTTAGTATAGCACGACAACAGTGAAAGTTTCTTTAGTCCCACGCCGAAGACTGAGAGAAGCGAGGAGTGAAAGCTGAGCTATAAAACTAGAACTGTGACTCTTTAACCATTTAATGTTGAAAATATTTTTTCCAAAATTGAAAATATTTACTAGTTGGTTGGGTCATACAAATGTATCACTACACTTGTCTTATTGTTTTTCTATTTATACTCGCTTGTTGTGTGGTTATCACTCTTTTTGCAGGATCATACTATCTTGTTGACTCGGGGTACGCAATAGGCAGTGCATTCCTGCCCCCACACAAGTCCGTATGCTACCATGCCCAAGAGTTTCGGGGTGCAAACCGGGAACCTACTACCCTACAAAAGTTGTTTAATTATAGGCATTCCTCATTGCGGATGGTGATTGAACGATGCTTTGGCGTGTTGAAGGCGAGGTTCCCGATCCTAACTGAAATGCACTCCTTCTCCATCTCTAGACAACACCTGATTGTGACTGCATGTTGTGCACTACACAACTTTATTCGCATGTATAACCGGGCGGATGAAATGTTCCAAGTGTGGGAAGGATCATTTGTGCGTAACAGTGACGCACACCCAACAGGAGCTGCACGCGTAGGTAGTGGGGGCAATGAAGAAGCTTTTAATTCTCGTGCACAACGAGCAATGTCGGAGTATCGTGATGCGATAACTGCTGCTATGTGGGCAGATTACATAGGCAACCGTGATTGAGCGTTTTGGGACTAGAATGTAAAAATGTGGATAACATGGAACTTTTGTTGTTGTTGACTTTGCTTCATCTCATTTCCTTGCTTTTTAGTTCAGTTGCTAAGTAGAATTACGTATGTTTAATTATGGTATTTGAAACAGTTGTCATCAGTGGGAACATTTTTGTTGGACAGCTTTTGTAATTCCCTCATGTTTCATATGCTAGTAAACTAAATTATTGTGTTTGGTAGATTATGAGGAGTGATGGGATGAGTTCAGCTTTCGGAACACCATTTTCAGCTTATAGTGTAGCAATTGCAAATATGGACTGTTTTCTAGATTGAAATTGTTGGTAAAAGATAGCAATTGCAAATGTATTAAGCTTTTGTGTAGTGGCCATGTGTAAAAGATAGCAAATGCTACTTCAAACGTGCCAGTCATGCCATAGACGCAATGCAGAACCTGCAGAACCAACTTATTTATAGTGGGTGGGGTAAAGGGTTTGGATCATCCATTCCCACTCCTACATGCAAGTTTCTAACGTGGCCAATATTTGTTGTCATTCTCAATGAATTTTTTTTTTTAAAATTTTTTTTATATAGAAGAATTATTAAATCAAGGGATAACATTATTATTTTTTAAATAATTCTATAATGTTATGTATTGTACATATTATATGAGACAATTTTTTTTTTAATATATATATATATATAGCAAAAAATTTTAGATGGAGTGACTTTTACATAACTCAAAACCCAAATTTGCTTGATGAAGTTTGCTTTATAAGTTTGAATTATCTAATATATATATATATATATATAAATATATATATATATATTTATATATATTTGTTGATAGAAAAGTTGCAATAAATAATCAAAATAAGTGGTTGGACCAGTACCCAATAAAGGGAAAAAAAACACAGCACAAAGTGACGCTCAAAAATGAATAAGAAGAAGAAAGCGAAAAAAACCCTTAAAATGCCAAGAATGGTGAATGATTGCTAATGAAAGAGAAGAATAACGTTAGGGTTTTTACCAGGTGGGTCTTTCTTGGAGCTTGCATTTTGGGCAGTGATTTAACAATGTACAGTATTCTTGCTTTAGTTCTTTATTGCGTGGTCGTCAAGTATCTGGGACTTGGAGTTGACTGTTAAAGACTGCAAGACCCAGAGGAGAAGAGAAATGTTAGCGAATACTATTTTTTGCAACAAATTTTATAAAATTGTGTACAATTATGCATTGTGGTTATCATTTTCCATTCATAGAAATTGGCAAATTGCTCCACCATTCACAGAAATTGGCAAATTGCACAACTGTAGTGTTTGCTCCACTTTGTCTTCAATTCCTTACAACTTTTGAACATCACCATACTCCAGTTATTTTCAATTAGCAAACTTAATATATGCAAGTTCGAGGAATTGGTGCCGTGGGGTATGTCTAGATATCTTCATTTTTACTGAGGGAAAACAGACTTTCTTTAGTAATTGATTTTCGTTTTACGATTGAGGTTCTTTATTTATTTTGAGATAATGCACTTCCCCTATATATTTTCATTGAAATATTGTTTGTTTTTGGTATTTCTTTTGCTTTTTTTTTTCTCAGTTAGCTTAGCACCGATTGTTATTTTCCATATTGACCAAAAGAATACTATTTTTAAAGAGGATAAGCATATAATTGGTCATCTTTAAAAAGTTTAAAGTCACACATTTTTGCTTTGGTGTGATGTAGATGTCAAAATTGAGAGAATCATTCAAACTATAAATATACTAAAACTGAAAAAAAAAAAAAAATCAATGAACATGCCAACAGGAAAACAAAAAACCCATTTAACATTCATGTTCATTGCTTTGGGTGTTCATACAATTCCATCAATGAACATGATATATGCCATTAGTCATACATTATAAATCTTTTGAGAGATATGGTTGACAACATTGCTTGAAAGCCTTGGATCTAACAAGGATAGTGCTCAAATGAAAATATAAATAAGAGGCGGCAGTAATACTTCAACTGCCTAATAAATTTCCTTTAAATCAAGGTGATAAGAGTTATTTCTTTTCATCACTTTTTAACTTATTATGCTAAACGGTGTTGTTGCACCCCCTGTCTTAGACTCAATTGCCTTGCTTCAGTTGTTGCCAATAGTCCTTTTCATCGCTCTTTCATCCCTCTCTGAGTCAGAGAGCTATTGACCTCGTAATCCCATTCCCCAAACTCATATTTCTATCTCTCAATTTGTACATCCATTTTAATCCCGACTCTGAAAATGGTCAGACTCTCCTCTCTCAAATCCTCCACCAACTTCCTCAGAAAACACAGAAAGTGGCCACACTCACCTTATAAAACCAAATGGCACCAAATCTTAAATCAAAACCAAGCCATGCAAACACTAAAACAAACCACAACAACAACAACAATAAAAACAGAACCCCAACAACAAGAACAAATCTCAAACAAACAACCCCTATATCTACCAGCACAGTTCAGTTACTGCATTTCCAAGAAATAAAAAACAACTATAAGTCAATTATTCATAAATGTAATATGTAAAAGGAACCTAAAATTGATAATGACAATGATATAGAATCATTTTCCCCCTACTCATTCAGAACTTGCAATATAACCACCTACAACAACAACAAAGCCGTAATCCTAAATTTTGAGGTCAGCAATGGTACTCCACAAACTAGGTAGGTTGTGCCATGAAGATAAACCATCAAAAAATTATAATATTGCTGGGCTGAAATTGAAGGTAGAAGTGTTACAGAACATAAAGCCCGAGAAGAACAAAAAAACATAAACTCAAACCTTCCTTTTTTTGATCACTACAATCCTTTACATTATTTACACCAAAGCAAGCATTCTCATTCTAAGAAAAAAGTGAAGAATAAGCCAATAACATACTACTGTAAGAGTCAACCCTATACATATACCTAGCACTACCAAAATGGGTGACTCAAGATTGTCAAAAAACTGCTACAAAGTGCATCAAGTTCAAGAGGAGTCAATAGTACGTAATAACATAATATGGGTACACAGTTAGAATGAACACATCATCATAACAGTTTGGCTTACACCATTGTCGTAGTTAGCAGTAGTGCAAGCGCAGTGCAGAACAAACACCATCCAATGAACATAATCTTGACCCTTTTTTTTGTCTGATCTAAGGGATGGACCTTGTCATGCATTACCCTCAATTCCTCGCGCAACACACACAACTCTTCTTGTAGTTGTTGGAATTCCTCCGCATATGACAATGGCGTCTTCATGGGAATACACCATTGAAAAAACCTACATGCGTCCTTTGGGCAACATTGGAAAAGCCTGTATCGGTTCTCATTTCGCTTATCCGAAATCCTCACACTTGCTCTCATGCCACAAAAACAGTTGCAATTTCGGAACCGAAGCCCATCGTCAATATCGTCATGCATTGCGTCCGACATCTGCAAGAAGAAGCCAAAACATTGACTGCACTGCCTAGTTCTTGAGAAAGCATGAAAGAAAGCCAAAAATCCAAACTCTTACTAGTCTCAAGTGAACTAAAAGGAGCCAAAACACTACAAAAAGCAAAGAAGTCTTGGAACACAGATTGACAAATGTGACTGCACTAGCCACTGTCTGAGAAGAAGGAAAAACTAGGAACATTTTTCATAGCATGTCACCCATGTATATTATATATTAAATTGTCAGACCCAAATAATGATACAAACTGTTAGGCTTTACAGTCAAAATCTATCGTGTTCAATATGAGTTCTACAGTTGCCATCAATAGGTTCTTGCAATCAAAGAGTAAAGGTTCCAATAGATGGTTAGCACTGGTGGACTCATGAAAAAAAATTTGACTACAATTTGAAGCCAATTTGAATTGGATTTGGATTTTAATTCTGCATTCACTTTAGAATAATGCTATATTACAACAATTTTACGACAAAGCTTAGGTCTTAGGTGAATATCTATTAGTAGTTCTTATTTAGGCTTACCACTGAGATTAATACAAACTTTCATAATATTGAATTAGAAAACCATCGATCACAGAACCAGAACAGAGAAAACTGAAAATACTCCTAAACCTCACAAAACATTTGTTCTGAGCACTGTAATTGAGGAATAGTCCTCAACAGCGCCACATTATATCCATCATATCCAATTTTAATTCAACTTCATTCAGTCAAACAAGCCACAAATTCATCAAATTCACCAAGCTAACTTCATGAATAATTAAACTAAAACTAACAGTAAAAATGCACTAATAATAATCAGCTACAGAGAATTTCATATTAGGTTAAATATACACTCAAAAGACCCTCAAATTTCAAACAGCAAGCAAGCAACATTGGGATTTCGTAGCTGATAAGCCCTAGGAAAAGCACAAATTCATCAAATTTCCGAAGCTTTCTCGGCAAATGATTCACATAGTGTTACGGAAAATGGAAAATCGAATGGGTTCTAAATCAAGAATTGTTTCAACAGCAAAGATATCGACAAAACCCCTCTAGATTTCGAGAACGTAGGGCGTGTAAGTTTGGATTGTAAATCAAATATTGTGTCTACAGCAAACAAAGAACAGGAAAAATGGGTTTTCCCGATTGGTGAGGAAAAAAATAACAAATAAAAAACAAAAAGGAAAAATACGAAAAAAAAAAGTGAGAAATCTGTGATTGAGGCACAAAATGTTCACTCTTTACAAAAAAAACCCCTTGACGAGAAAGGTGAAAGGGAGATGCGAACCTGGGTCTTGGAGTTATGGGTCGGCGGCTACAAACGCAAGAGTGGTTGCTGGGTCTTGGAGTGCTGACAGTGGATATGAGATCCGAGGAATGTGAAGCCCAGCCGTGGAGGCCTTGATCAGCGGCGTAGATGGTTGCGACGACTGCGTGGGTTTGGTTTCTGCCCTCAGGGAAGAAGAGAAGGGATGAAGGACTCCAGCAACAAATACGAAGGACTCCAGCAACAAATAATATTTAATCGTCTCTCTCCTCATTAAAAAATATTATTTCGTACTCTCTGCCAGCTTTTTTTTAAAAATTAAACACACCTACCAAACACATTTTTATAGTTTTTAAACACTAAAAACTATTGTTTAAACTATAATACCAAACACATTTTTTTGTTTTTTAAACACTAAAAATACATTTTTCAACAACACTTTTTAAACAATACTTTTTTCATCATTTTAAACAACAATTTTTAAACTCTACGACCAAACGGGCCCCAAGTTTCAGAACAACAAAATTATACTTGCACAATGTGTAACTATAACTAAGCATTGCTTACAGTTCAAATAGAAGTGGAAGGAAGAAAAAAAATGCTATCTATATAATATTTAAAAGTTGAAGTGTAAGATTTAATATTACCTCTCTCCTATGGAGCCATAACATCTGCCACCTCACCATTTTTTTTATTGATTTATTCCTCTAATTTTTTTGATAATATTAAATATAGTAAACTATCTAACATATTATTAGGAAAAAAAAAAAAAATCCAAGATGAATGTGTAAAGTTAATCAGTTAATATATTTAATATTATAAAAAAAATTAGAAGAACAAATCAATAAAAAAAAAAATGGTGATGTGACCAATGATTTAGTCTAGTTCAGTTCATTTTGGTATATTCGATCCATTTAGGTCGACTTCGGCCCATTAAATCCAGTTTAGTCCGGTTTGATCCATTTTGGTGTTTACTGAACCAAAAGAAAAAAAAAAAAAAAAATCTACATAAAAAATCGTATTGTTGACCCATGCATTACGTGGACTTGCGACTAGTTCCACTTCCAGATAATAACCAACAAGAAAGGAGATAATTTAACAACTTTGTTGTCGATATACATCCATTTGGGAGAATATTAGAATATAGCTAGCATTGGTGATCATATTGCTAACCACTCTACCATTAGTCTCCAGTTCAAGTGTAGCAGAAAGTCAAAATGCAGATAGCAATAACCAAGTTTGTATAAATCTTGTTAGGAAATTTAGACCCCAGTTGGTAGAATTAACAAATTTTAAACCCAAGTTATTAATTAGATTTATTATGAATAAAACTTGTTAAAATAAACAAACATCAATATCATGTCAAAATCATGTAGCAGAAAAATAAATAAGATAAGATATGATGACCCAAGAAAACCAATAAAACAAACTAGTTTCACAGTAAAAAATCTGGGAGGAAACCTTCCCGAAAAACAATCCACTATAGTAAAGAGAAGTTTCAGATCTAGTACAAAAATTTTGTCCCTAGACTCTACAATCCCTGTAGATGAACTTACAGCAGAAACCCTTCTACTGCTTCAGAACCTTTGAACTCTTCAATATATGAACACCCTCCTTTGATGCACAGATCCCAATACGTGACTAACTCCTTTGCACAAATCCCAGTACAGAGTTCTACAGTTGCCATCAATAGGTTCTTGCAATCAAAGAGTAAAGGTTCCAATAGATGGTTAGCAGTGGTGGACTCATGAAAAAAAATTTGACTACAATTTGAAGCCAATTTGAATTGGATTTGGATTTTAATTCTGCATTCACTTTAGAATAATGCTATATTACAACAATTTTACGACAAAGCTTAGGTCTTAGGTGAATATCTATTAGTAGTTCTTATTTAGGCTTACCACTGAGATTAATACAAACTTTCAAAATTTTGAATTAGAAAACCATCGATCACAGAACCAGAACAGAGACAACTGAAAATACTCCTAAATCTCACAAAACATTTGTTGTGAGCACTGTAATTGAGGAATAGTCCTCAACAGCGGCAAATTATATCCATCATATCCAATTTTAATTCAACTTCATTCAGTCAAACAAGCCACAAATTCATCAACTTCACCAAGCTTAACTTCATGAATAATTAAACTAAACCCAATCAACTAAAACTAACAGTAAAAATGCACTAATGAAACTAATAATCAGCTACAGAGAATTTCATATTAGCTTAAATATACACTGAAAAGACCCTCAAATTTCAAACAGCAAGCAAGCAACATTGGGTTTTCGTAGCTAATAAGCCCTAGGAAAAGCACAAATTCATCAAATTTCCGAAGCTTTCTCGGCAAATGATTCACATAGTGTTACGGAAAATGGAAAATCGAATGGGTTGTAAATCAAGAATTGTTTCAACTGCAAAGATATCGACAAAACCCTTCTAGATTTCGAGAACGTAGGGCGTGTATGTTTGGATTTGTAAATCAAATATTGTGTCTACAGCAAACAAAGAACAGGAAAAATGGGTTTTCCCGATTGGTGAGGAAAAAAATAACAAATAAAAAACAAAAAGGAAAAATACGAAAAAAAAAGTGAGAAATCTGTGACTGAGGCACAAAATGTTCACTCTTTACAAAAAAAACCCCTTGACGAGCAAGGTGAAAGGGAGATGCGCACCTGGGTCTTCGAGTTATGGGTCGGCGGCTACAAACGCAAGAGTGGTTGCTGGGTCTTGGAGTGCTGACAGAGGATATGAGATCCGAGGAATGTGAAGCCTAGCCGTGGATATGAGATCAGAGGCGTAGATGGTTGCGACGACTGCGTGGGTTTGGTTTCTGCCCTCAGGGAAGAAGAGAAGGGATGAAGGACTCCAGCAACAACACTTTTGGTCCAGCAACAAATATCATCGTCTCTCTCCTCGTTAAAAAATATTATTTCGTACTCTTTGTCAGCTTTTTTTATAAAATTAAACACACCTACCAAACACATTTTTATATTTTTCAAACACTAAAAACTATTGTTTAAACTATAATACCAAACACATTTTTTTGTTTTTTAAACACTAAAAATACATTTTTCAACAACACTTTTTAAACAATACTTTTTACATCTTTTTAAACAACAATTTTTAAACTCTATGACCAAACGGGCCCTTAAAATCTGAAAATCACCATTTTCTCAAATCAAGCAAAATCATCAAATCCTAAAGCCCAAAGTACCAAATCAATCCAAAAATACAACACATCCAATCCAAACAAAAGAATCTCAAACCCAGAAAAACCCATCTCAGACAAGATGAACCCAACAAACCCACGCTTTCAAAATATTTCCCAAATTGATTTCAGCTATTCTGATAAGAGAGGACTCTGTAACCGCCGGTGAGTTCTGTGGAGGGCATGAAAGTACCAGTGAAAAGGTCTTTCTTTTCGACCTTTGTCACGTCGAACAGCACGGGAAAGCTTTTCCCTTCGAGCAAAACGACAACATTTGGGTTGGAAGCGATGAGAGGACCCGATGGCATGTTGGCTCTAAACACTGTTGACTGGTACTTTTGGGCTCGTGACTTGAAATATTCATCATGGCCTTGGTTATAGAAATAATCAAATCGATCTCTGATTGGACCAAAAAAAAGGAGACCATAGTTTCCTGGGATTTTTTTGATCGGAAGTTTGGTGGGTTCAGGTTGAGCCACCATCGTGGCCGGTGGAACCGACACAGTTGGCTTTTCAGACACAGAGGCAGTGATCGAACGGACAATAAGTCGATGTGTGGAAGGCTTTGATGATTTTCTTGAAGATTGGAACCAAAGAAGGAAAAGCTAGAGAAGTGGATGCCATCTTAACTACTGGGTTTTTCCTCTTTTTTTTCTTTTTTTTTCTTTGAAAGAAATCTAAGGCAAAAATGTTACAAGGATTTATGGGTCTTCACTATGTGGTTTTGATATAGAAACTAGTTGAAAAATATTTTGATAGCGTGGGTTTACTGGGTTTTGAAATTTTGAAATATTTTGAGGTGGGTTTGCTAGATTCAACTTGCTTGAGATGGTTTTTTTAAGTTTGAGATTTTTTTTGTTTGGATTAGTTGTGTTGTATTTTTGGATTGATTTGGTACTTTGGGGTTTTAGGATTTGATGATTTTGTTGGGTTTGAGAAAATGGTGATTTTGAGATTTTTAATTTTGGATTTTAAATTCTAAGTTTGTGTTCTTAGATTTGGATTTGTGTTTTTATTGTTCTTGTTCAAGACATATTTAGATCTCAATTCATGTGATTCTTTATTTTTTATTTTTTTATTTAGTTAAAATTCATAAATTAAATTTTTTAAATTTAAATGCTGACGTGACATCTTTTTAATGTCAAAATAATTTGTTTATTATTATTTTAATAGTTCTGTCTGCCACGTAAGACGGGGCCGTTAGGGCACTGACGGAAAGGACTAAACGAGACGCGTTTTTCTGGACAATGACTAAAAGCGATGGAAAAAAAAGATAGAAACCAAAGTGGAAATCGCGTGAAAATGTAGGAGACGAAAATGGGTTTTACACCTTGAACTAAATATAACTTTAGTAGATAGAATGGACTAAATAGGACCGAATGGACTGAATAGGACCAAAATTGATCGAAGTGGACAAAATAGATCAATAAAACCGATGTGGACCGAATAAGACTTTTGAATCTTTATCATTTTTATTGCATTTTTAGGGCTCATATTTTTATTTTCTAATGTCTATTTTAGTATTTTTAATTGTATTTTTTAATACAAAACTAAAGAGTTTATCCTAAATATAATAAAATTTCATACTTTTCAATCCAAAAATTAAGAAAAAAAAATGAATTTCTGAGCTAAATTTGAAAAGAAACCCTACAAAAAGAATCAATTTAAGGCCTAATTAGTATAAAACGAACTGAAGGGGGACCAAATTGAACCGAAGTAGACCTAATTGGATCAAATAGAAATTATTTAGTTTTTAGGAAGAAAAAATTAACTTCAAAAAATTTTAGAGAAAAAAGCTGTAAGGACGCAATTTGGGTTCCTAGCCCAAATGATAAATGGACTTAGGCTCAAAAAGCCCAATACAATGAATTTGTAGAGAGTGGATTGGAAAACTGGGTTTTAATGAATTAGTCAACAAATGAAGTGGATTCAGATGACAAAAAAATGTAGATAGACTAGTTTAATCTAGAGAAAACTGTCTTCGGCACAGTCCGAGGAGATCAGTTCTTATATATTGATTCTGAAGTTTGATTACAAGTTCAGTTCTTGATTGCTACAGTGTTTCTTTCTCTATTTTTCGATCCCTCTTTCCTCAAGGGTCTCTTACATTATATATCTCCCTTTGAATGATCTTGGCCCTCCACTTGTCGATCATTCAAGCTACTATTTGAGTGCTTGTCCCATCGGACACTCTTACAGGCCTTCTGTGAGTTGGGGCAACCAAGGCAGGACTGTTCAGGAGTCTTCTCCTCATAAATGCGGCCAAAAATTTAGTTGCAGAGCATTCAATACGGTGGTAGCAACTTTTTCTTAGATATTTCTTGCCTCCCATTTGTCTTGTACGTTCGTATTGCATATCCTTATCAATAAAATTTCTTGGAACGTCATTCTAGACAATAAAACACACTTTCTAACCCCTTCTTCATTTAGTTGAAGAGATACTCCTCCTCAACCTACCTCTCCCGGCCTTTACAGTCATAGCTTGCTCATGAAGTTCAAAATCTTACTTCTTCTTCACTATTAATCTATTCTCGGACCATTGTGCCTCCTCGAACAAGCCCAAGACCCAATATATATTTGAGCCTGTGTCCCCACAAAAGTAAACATTATATTACAATACAAAATAATTATTTATTTCCATACATCGCGTGAGTCTGTGACTAGTAATACTAGTCAACCTTTAAATAATTATACTCATTCAATAAAATAAAATAAAAAACTACAGTACTTGTTCATATAAAAGGAAGAATTATTATTAATAAATCTCATTAATTAAATTCAACATAAAACTTTATTATGTGAATGGAGAAAAGCATTACTCCTAATAATTCTCCAAATGTTAGGATATGTATGGATTCAATTCAAAGATTTTGCATGAAGCAAATAGTTAGAAGAATTTACACCGATTTGGTTTGAGTGCCAATTGTCCTGCTTAGAGCATCTCTAGTAACTTCTCTATATTTTTGTACTGTTTAGATAGTGAACAATGACATTTATCTTTTACCTACTTACTTTTTCAATTACATCTTCCAACAGATTCTCTATCATATCTCTATCTCATTTAAATATTATTTCTTCATACTTTATTTATTCATTTTTTAACATAAAATTTTCTCATACCTCCATCTCCACTCCTTTCTTTACTAATTTTTTATTTAATTTTATTCTTTTACTAATGTACAATAATCTATCAGATTTGATGAGCTACTGTTCATGAGCCAAAAAAAAAAAAAAAAATCACGAGTTAAAGAATCCATTGGAGATCATTTTTTGGGTCTCATTCTCTATTATAGAGGTTATTTTGTTTTTACCTAAGCTATTGGAGATGCTCTTAAACTTGCAACTTCCACTACTACTGCTACTACGTATATCAAGAATCTCCTCCCACCGTTGAAAAGTATACATAAGAACAAAGAAAAAGTATAGATATTTTCTATTTTCTTCCTTGAATAAGTTGGGTGAAATAGGCAACAAAAGAAAAAACAGAAACAAATAAATTATTCATTCTTTTGAATGACATAGCTTTCATGTAAAACATAATGTCAGAAAGAGAGAGGAGAACATTAAGCGGCAGCCACCAGCTTCTTTATTCGCTTGCACTTGTTGAATACCTTTCGAACACTAAGGGGAGCAAACATATAGTAACTAGCAAAATAGGAAGGCCTAGAAAGTAAATAAAATCCTCCCCGAACCATGATTTTTTACGCTCTCTTTTGACCTGGACTTTTGTTCCTTCAATTGTAACTAGGCTCTCAATGTGATTAACCACCTCAATGTTGGGTATAAAATTATCAACAATAATATCAGCGTATATAATTTCATCATGAGGAGGTTTTTCCGTTGTAGATCGTAAAGGTACAGAGTTGTGTGAGTCGCAAAGAGGAGTTCTTCATTCATGCCAAATTCCACCAATTTTGCAATACATAGAGGTCCAACAGTTTATTGTTTGATCCAACTTCCAAGACTCCTTAACCCCATATTCTGTCATCACCCATATGCTAAATGTATGACGATACTCTGTAGTTTTTGATCTAATAACAACAGCAAGTGATCCATTCCTAACAAAAGGCCACAATTCTTCTGTAGCCATGTCAATTTTATAAGGTAACTTTATGTACTGAATCACTTCACTTCGTACATCAAATGATATGAATACCTTGGAAAAAGAATTCACCACAACAGTTCCAAGCACAAGCCTATTCTTTCTTCTCCAAGAATTAGCCCTCAATGAATACACATCAACTCCAGAATAAAATTGATTTTCCAACTTTTTAGAATAAGAAATTCTGACCAATTTTTCGTCATTACTTTACCGTTCATAACCAAATCCAAGACCCATTACTTTATCTTCCTTACGTTCATGTACTGGATAATCAGGTTTTGGGAGCTCCTTGAATTCACTAGTGGTAGGATTAAATAAAAAATTTGTGTCTCCAATTTCTGTAACATTTAGACACAAGATGCCATTGCATGAACCTACAATTCTAAAAGGTGCCTAACCATATTCCTTAGATGGAATAGTTATCCTAATTGCTTCACGAAAAGTTTCATAAGAGATCAAGGATATCGAACACTTACTACCAAAAGTACCGGCTTGACATGTGACAGCAAGATAGTCATGGTTGCTAGAAGCAGATTGGTTAACATGCTTGGTGATGAAAATGGGATCTTTGATAAGATTACACCATGATTTGCAAACGCACTTGAATTGCAAGAGTGACTTGACGGGTAATCTTGAAAATATGTCCATTAATACTTCTTGAGGAAGATCGTTCAACATTGCACTAGACATCTCTCTATTTGATTTTTTAGCCTTTTAATCTGAGAAAAAGAAAAAAAAAATCAGGGAATATTAATTCACTATTCTATATATATACATGTTGGGATTAGTACCCTAGAATCCTGTTGTATGATGTTATGTAGATATTATGTATGACATGATATATGACTTCATATTGTAATTAATAAAGTTGTTTATCATTATTTAAAATAATGATAATATGAATATTCGGACATTATCATATAATCCATGAGATGCATTTTATGTGATTTATGTGAAAAGTCACAGAAGATATAAATCACAAATTTTTTGTAAACTCAAAATTTTAGTTCATAGTCAGTGATGAAATTGGGCGTTTCATCTACAAAGACTATAATATATCTACTAAGATGGTTTGTCTTGATCATGAAGTGAAAACTTCTAGTTAATATGTTGGTATGTTTTAAGAGTTAAAACATATTAAACTAGATCGTTGTGAGATTTATTATTCTCATAATGACTATCAAATGAATAATAAATCTCACGACTTATATTTACATGAACTCTTAATCCTGAAAGAATAATAGACTTAATCATGAAGTGTAGGTTGCTTTACTTTGATATATCAGGAGTGAGATCTAAAGTAATGGTCAAAACCTTAGTATGTTGGGCAATCACATTTAGTGTTGATGGAACATATATTCTCAAGATAGAATTCATAGTCTCTTAATGGAGATATAAAATATTCTATTAAGATAAGTTTAATGAGTTTGTTATTCAGAATGTTAGGCCTAACTACTTTAGTAAATAATTAATAAAGTATATATTTATGAAATTGGATTTCATAAATATATAATGAATAACTTAAAGGATTAAACCAGGTACTCAAAGATTAAGATGTAGTAATTTTCAAAGTGACAGTTTACATTCATGACTTTGTATTACTACGAATATTTTATAAAGGGGTTGCATGTACAATAAAGTCTTGAGATATAATTTATCGATAAGGCCTAGAATGTAATTATATTTATATAGTAGTATTAAATATAATTAATGGTAACTTTGGATTTGTCAAGAATTGACAGAAAAGCCCAAGACTCATTGGAACTAATGTCTTATTTGTCCTCTTTTGGTCCCACTCCAAGCCACATACTAAAGCCTAATTGAAAATGCCCAAAAAGCTAGTCCAATTAGATAATCAATTATTAGAAGAAAAACATACAGAATATGGTAAGAAAATTAATTAGTATGTACATTAGTGTTGGAAACTCTTTGATTCTCTCTAGAACATACACATATAACTGATTGAGAGATCACACTTCTTGAGCATCTAGTGAAATTGGAGTGAAGATAGTCTTCTCAAGAACTTCTGATCTTCGGTTTTTAATTTTACCGCTTTAAGGTATGCTCTCTTGATCTCTAATTCAGAAACTTACATAGCACATATTCACAATTGCGAATGAAGTAGATCCATTAATTTTAAACTGCGTACACTCATATTTCCATCAATACATGTATAGGCTCGCCTAGGAGTTGGGAGTACATTAGTTTTTGCATGGCTGTACAAGTCTAGAAACTAAAAAGTTTTGATCCACTTTTAAATTATTTTCCATTCTCTATTTTTAACACAAATCCTACCAGATTTTATCAATTCCATCCACTCAATGAATTAATTTAGATGATCTTTTTGTTATCACAAAAAAGCTAAAAAAGGATACATAGGTTGTTGTTAAACGAACTGATCTTGAAGTTAAAAGAAGGGATATTTTTGGCTAAGTAATAAACAAGTTATATGGATATTCCTTAGTGGGTGTACTTGGTTTTTTAGCTGTCAAAAGATATCCTATGATCCTACAGACTTTCTCAAAATTTGTAATGAATGAATTGTTATCTAGATGCTGGTTTATATATAGGCAAAATGAATTCAAAGATATGGTAATGAATATCTTCGAGTTTATCAGTAACTTGTTCATCAATTTAGTGATTTAATTACTTACTGGACAATATTTATGATGATAATTTTTCATAGTAGTGTTTTGTGTACAAGGAGTTTTAAACAATGCCTGGCACCAGTAGCAACGTGCTTTGAGCCCCTAATATGGGGGGCCTTATCCTCCTCTCCCCTAACTATTGAATAATAATAATAATAACTAGTAAAGTATTGTTTAATAATAATCAATTCGGATAATTTAAATTAATCAGGATCTAAATTTCCGAGATATATATATATATATATTTTAAGTATGGCAATTTGTCCAAAAAAAAAAAAAATTAAGTATGGTATCCTTTCAGTTGATTAACACGTTACCCATCACACATCAGACAGAAATGTTGCATATAGAGAGAGGTGTTGCACACCCTAAGTTTTGATAAGGTACTTTCGGATTGCAGCGAAGATGGAAAACAAGTTAAGCAAACCTTATACGGAAGTCTCCCCAAGGTTTATTGAGAAAAATCTTCCTACTTCCAGACCCTTCACCAAATGACCACTCATAGAATGGAAGCAAACAGAATGTTCTTTAGTCCAGGACATAGAACAATTATCTAGCAAGGTCAATATATAAACCCCGATGGCATAATTTTCACTTTTTATTAGAAATCGAAATTCACAATTCATACATATGTGAGAGGATAACCAATATTTTAGCCTGCAGAATTCAGTCCAACCCAATCAATCAATAACCACACTCCTTTTGCCCAAATGCAAGGCAATAGCAATGGCAAAAGCAATGCACAACTGATTCAAATTGCTTCCATTATCAGCAAAATGGGCAAATAACAGAAAACAAGAAACAGATATGCAAATGAACAAAAAATCCCACTCGATTAACTATTTACCAACTTACAGAGTAGAGTGGCTTACAACATTTTGACATTCTACCATACAGAGATATTCCAAAACATATACGAGTAAAAATGAATTTCTCAGGTATCAGCAGCTCTGAAAATAGTTAGCAAAGATAGAAAGAGGTTGATGATATCCAAATACAAGGAGACGGCAGCCCAGATGTACTCATCATAGGAATAGCGTTTGATCAAGTTGTCTGTGTCATAAACAATGTACCCGCAGAATATGATCGATGCCAAGCACCCGTAGATCATCACAGATAGCTTACCCAGCGGAAACAGAATCTGCAGCCAGATGTACGAATATCAACCCACAAAACCAAATGCAACAAATACTTTCACTTCCACTTACAAATAGCAAATGGTGTCTTAAATATACAGGCAACTAATGCCAGATAATCCACATACCTGAATCATTGCAAAGACCATAAGAACAAGCACAGCACCGAACAAAAAGGGTCCAAGGAAGTTGAAATCATGGCCTCTCCTTGCTGCCCAGAATGTGTATAGAGTGAGACTCACAACGACCACAGTTGTTAGAATGACGGATTCCAATATAACCTTCCCTGTTTGTAGTTAAAAATCAAAGAATTCACAAGATTAGACAAATTAAATATTATGTAAATCAACTATCAACTAGACAGTAGTCACCAATCTTGCTAGACAATGTGAACATCATAGAAACCACGTGCAACATGTGCTTACTATTTTGTTTATATTCAAAGCATAGTTGTTAAAAATGATTAAAAATAAATAAACATAATTATAAAAAGGGTACTGAGCATCAGACAATTAAGGGACAGGCAGAATGGTTTATTGGTTCAACTATTGAGTCATTCCAATAATTCTTCGTTGTTTAGTAGGGTTTTGCAAATATGGCACTTCTTTCCCATCGAATCAAAACTTAATACAGTTCAACAATTTGAGCATTGATGATTCAAAAATGCCAAAGCCAAATTCAGCACAATGGTTTGATGACTTGACAATTGGAACGATACAGTTTTCATAACCATAATTTAAAGAGATAAGAAATGAGATAAGAGGTGAGATAGCATTAATCTCCATCTAGTCTAGTCTGCTAAATTTTTGGCGGGAATTAAAAGGCTCTAAGAGCTTTGCATTGGACTAAATAGAAGTCTTACCCAATGCACAAAGGCTCCTGCTTCTGCAAGGTTTTAAATCAGATCAAATGAGTTCCTAAAATTGATTTTTTTTTTCTTAAAAAAAAAAATGCTTTGCCACCAATTACCCTTTTAAGAATAATACTTCTAAAGCCATGAACTACATACCACATAATAAAAATTGAATCATTAAATCTGTGGTTGTAATGGCCCAATGTATGTGCTTACATGTCAAAATAATAGAATTCACACCATATTGCTCGTTATCAAGATTTTTGATAATTTACTTTATCAAGTAGTTTATTAATTGTTAACATAGTTTACTCTAAAAAAACACATTATTAATATTGGTACGTTATACACACATCCAACAATTTTCTTAACTTTCACCCTAATACCATAATTAAAAAGATCCTAAACTTAAAATTAGGGTTTCAAATTCAATTCACAAAGAAAATGAAATAAAAAAAAAAAAAAAAACTACCAATTACTTACCACTGGTAAATGCACAAGTCAATCCAACCGCAAAGGCAAGCGAGACGGTAAAAATCCCAAGTAATACGTAATTCACCGGGTGCTTCTGGTGGTAATAAAACAAGGGACATAACACTAACACCAACCAAAAAAAAATCAAAAGTACTTCCAAAGAAAAGATTGAAAAACAGAATAACTGAAAAAGTAACTGTAAGACATACCGATGAAGGGAGTGATGATGAGTACGATGTAGAGAGCGAGGCCGGCCCCACTGCCGACGAAGAAGAGAGCGATCGGAGGGACAGAAACGACTGTTGCAGCAACGGCTATTGTGACTAACAATTGGACGGTTAAGATCGAATAGATCTTGCGAATGAAGGCCCACCGGAGCTCTGGGCTTTCAAGCATCATTGGGTATAGAGGCCTCGCTCCGGCCTCCACGTCACTCTTCTGAAATGGCCTGGTCCACATGTTTTTTATATTTTTTATTTTCTCAAGAAACAAGAATTTTAGTTAGATTTGTAAGGATTTTCTCAGGAAAGTGAGGGAATTTAATTATTTGGGGGTTGAATAAGGGAGTTCGGTTAATAAAAATGGCGTTTTGATTTTTTTGGAGAGTTAGAGAAACTTCGTGATGAGTCGGGACTACACGTGTGGTTTTAATGGCAATTGGAGGAGGGAGTGACACGTGTACTTTAATTTTCGGATGAGAGTTTACTGTTGAGAGATTTTGAGAAGTGGAAGAAACCGAAATGTTCTAGACTTTGTAGAGAAGGAAACGCAAGCTATTGCTTAACTTGGTTAACAAACTTTTACTTATTCAGATCAAACAAAAAAAGCTTTTATTTGAAGCTTGGTGCAGTGTAAATCTATTTACAGTTTGACTTATGAAANTGACCCAATAGGTTTTGAACTAGCGACCTCACCCTTCACCTAGAACTTATAAGAGGAGGAGATGCTGATTGAACAAGAGTTCGTAAAACTCAACTACCCTATGTTTCAAAAAATATAAAATGCCACTCCGCTCCAACTAAAATTCTATTAACAAAAGTTTAAAGATTTTTTTTTTTTAATAATTTAAAAAATTGATTATTTACTTAATTGTTTCGATCATCTGTCATAATTTCATGTTTTAATATAATAACAATTACATCTTACACATTGTGCTGACGCCAAATTACTCACCACCATATAATCTATTTACAGTTTGACTTATGAAATTCAAATTTTATGTCGAAGACAGAGTTTTATGCATTAAGTACGCTGAAACTTTGTTAAGAAATTAGTTTCCATGGCTGGTTATGGTTATAAATTAAAGATAATATTTTATAGGCTAATATGAAGATGTATACCATAATTTTATCACGAATAAACTGACGATCTTGTTAATTGTTCAGGGCCACGTTTGATCGTTGAGCACTTAGTATATATTCTGAGAGAAGGAGAATCTACGAGAGATATCTAGAGAATAGCATATTCTTTTGGAGATTGGACTCTCTTTCCAGCCAAAATGCTTTGGACTGTACAACTTTCCAGCAAAAAAAAAAAAATTGGTTCCTTTAACGCCTTTTGGTCCCTCGTTAATTATTATGAAACTAGCCTCTAAGCATACGTTAATGAGGCTCTTTTATGTATATATTTTTTTTACGGTTAATAATTTTTATTTATCATTATTCACAATTGTTTCATGCTTCAATTACAAAAATACTTATAGGTGTAATGAGATTTAGATGAAAAAATTATTTCACCTACAAATGTATAATTTTATCACATTTTTAGATGTTTTTGTGATTAAAGAATGAAACAATTGCGAATTATGATGAATGAAAATTATTAACCTTAAAAAAAAAAAATAGAAGAGCCTCTAAGCACACATTTGAGTGCATGCTTAGAGTCTAGTTTATATATATATATATATATCTAATATTATATATAATAGTAGAAGCTTGTGCGAGGTGCTGACAGCACTTCAGCAAAAATGGCCACTTAAAATGCTGCCACGTTTACCATTTTTTCCTTTAAAAAACCATACGTCGCGTTAAATTACATTGTTTTATTACAAGTGTAACACCGTTTGACAGTTTTATGTATATTAAAAAAAAAAAGGTTAAAATAAAATAAAAAAAGCGTTTCAACTAGAAAAACCCTAGCGACACTGCGATGCAGAGAAAGGGAAGGAGAAAAAGTAAAACCTTGCGCCACACTAGAGATAAAGGCTAATACTTTTTATTTAATTATCTTAATTAAGATGAAACCCAAAAAGAGATGTGTTAGATATTTTTAAATAGAAATAGTGTGTGCTAATTTTTAGGAAAAAAAAATGCGTCAAAAGTGTGTGAAATATATCTTTTTGTGTGAGATGAGATAATATGTGATAATTTTTAGGAAAAAAATGATGTGTTTTTGAAAAAATATTTTTAAAGCAGCCTACTGATGGTGCGTTATTCAGACGGTAAAAAAGAAAAAGAAAAAAAAAAAAACACTAATGTTGCTAAAAGGAAAACAATTACATGATATATATTAGAGAGTTTTTTTTTTTTAGAAGAGTATATATTAGAGATTTGGAACTAAAATTTAGGATTTTCTCAAAATAAAAAAAATAAAAAAAATTAGGAACAAATAGTTGGTAAATGAGAGATGCTACATCCATAATATTTTTACAATATTTTCACAACGAATCATAGGTGGTTAGTTATTATTGGTTCAAATTTGAATTTAATACTAAGATTACTTTTTTGCCCCAACAATAACAACTCATAATAACCTGCCACTTAAGATTTGTTGTAAAAATGTTGTGAACATATCATGGTAAATTGCTTAACCGTAAGATATAGGAGTATTGCATAAGTCTAGTGCCACAAACTTTTCCACAACTTTGCTACATGGCAACTCGTGAGTGGTGAAATCATGGACTCACATGAATCCACTATTTTATTTCCACCACTCACGAGTTGCCACGTAGCAAAATTGTGACAAAATTGTGGAAAAATTTGTGACACTAGACTAACTCAAAAGTTACATGATATATATTAGAGAGTTTTTTTTTTTTTTTTTTAGAAGAGTATATATTAGAGATTTGGAACTAAAATTTAGGATTTTCTCAAAATAAAAAAAAAAATAAAAAAAATTAGGAACAAATAGTTGGTAAATGAGAGATGCTACATCCATAACATTTTTACAATATTTTCACAACGAATCATAGGTGGTTAGTTATTATTGGTTCAAATTTGAATTTAATACTAAGATTACTTTTTTGCCCCAACAATAACAACCCATAACAACCTGCCACTTAAGATTTGTTGTAAAAATGTTGTTGACATATCATGGTAAATTGCTTAACCGTAAGATATAGGAGTATTGCATAAGTCTAGTGCCACAAACTTTTCCACAACTTTGCTACATGGCAACTCGTGAGTGGTGAAATCATGGACTCACATGAATCCACTATTTTATTTCCATCACAGTTGCCACGTAGCAAAATTGTGACAAAATTGTGGAAAAGTTTGTGACACTAGACTAACTCAGGAGTATTAGAGAGCTAGGACTAAAATTTAGGACCAAGTATTTTGTAAACTGCTTTTTTAAATTTAGCTAAAATTTAGGAGTTTTTAAATTAACAATTTTACATATACTAACCTCTGAGCACGCGCTCACGTGCGTGCTCAAAGGTTCTTTTATTTTTTGGGGTAAAGATTAATTTAGAGCATTCCTCTGAGCACACGCATGAGCGCGTGCTCAGAAGCTAGTTTTTTTTAAAAAACTTATTGTCATCATTTTCCATTCATCCTAATTTGAGGTTTATGCATTTGTCCAATAATATTGTTTTTTTTTTTTTTTTGGTTGTTGTTGATTTAAGGTAAATATTTGGGCAATCAACTTAGGCGTAGCAAAATTAGGGTAATTAACTTAATTTCTATCTTTTTCTTAATATTTAAAAGTAATATTACTCTCTTATATTTTGATTTTATATTGTTATAATATTCTAAAAAAGTTGTGAATTTTTGTGACTCATTTCGATTTCAAATCCTAATCTTTATCTGTGTAGTTGAAAAAAAAATCATCTTCTCTACGTGCAAATAGTAGATCAACAACCATAGCTAAACTGTAGGTGCAACCAAATATATATATATATATATATGCCTTGAATTTCATAGCAAAATCAAATAATCGATCAAACTTCCAAATTCCAAATGGAGTAATAGTAACTCTAAGAACTAAACCAAATGCTCATAGTAGTACAAACTTAAATTGAAAAATTAACATAAATTTTAAAAACTAAGAACTATCTACTATGACTATAGCTTATCACTGACTCCCTTCCATCTCTCTCACCGCTATTAATGCTAACAATTATGTCATTGATGATCAGCTACTACACTACCCAAGCTCAACATCTTTGGAGACAACGTTGGAGACACGTATTTAACCACAAAAGCAACGGACATAACTCACCACATTCCCCAAATTATGAAATGCAGAAATATAAAAGGAAAAAAAAATGAAGAACAATCAAATGTGAAGAAGAAAAAGAATAGGAGGAAGAGAGAGCACCACTTAAAATAATTAGGGAATGCCTTTATCATCTATAATATACAATATCAACTAATTAGTCAATAATTTCAAACCGATAACCACAAAAAAAAGAGATAAAACTAAATATCATTTCCATTCTTTGAAAAATAATTCACACCAAAGTGAAACAATTAGAGAAAATATTTTAAAAAAAGAACCAGTACCGCAAAATTAAAAGCAAATAGATATTAAAGAGACTGAAAAAAAAAATTAAAAAAAATAAGAAGAGGTTGTTCAGTGGGAGGATATTACCAATTACCAAAGTCAAGTAGATGAGTGGATTCAGAATGGCTCTAGATCTAGACTCTAGAGTGGCAATAGAAAAGAAGAATCGCCAAGATCTGCTTTCTCTCCCCACTGGCCAAATCTCTTTTTGGCAGCCTCTTCTTCTCTCCACCTAAAAACAAAATATATATATAGATACAGGATAAAAAAAGAGATGAGAAGAAAGTACATTTGTTTATATAAAAAATTTGTTAGAGAAGAAAGTCCAGTTATTTTGTGATATAGCTGCATAATAACTGATCAATAGTGGCTTGCGAAGAAAGTGTGAAATGCGAAGAAACTGATGAAAAATGTATTTTACAATGAATTTGGTTTACAATTTGTTGTAAAAGGGAAAAAAAATTGAGTTTAGTAATTGTATAAGTGGAAAACGTGGTTGGCAAATTAAAAGCAATTTTTTAGGAGTGAAACATGGTAAATCTAATCGGTTAAAAAAAGGGAGGAAATGATTTTGTTAATTTAAAAGGTTGAAAACGTTCAATCAAAATAAAAAGTGGAAAGTTATCCAAAAAAAAAAAAAAAAAGAAGAAGTGGAAAACTAACGTGAAAGAGAAATGGAGAAGTGGGAGAAAAACTATTTTTTATTTTATTTTAATTTAGCTAAAAATTAGGAGTTTTTAAATTACTAATTTTACATGTCTAACCTTATAATTTAAGCCTTAGAAACAAATGAATTTGAGGGTATTTTGGGCATAAAAATTAAGGAATCCAAGGGAAACCCCTTAAATTCTCCACCTAAAAACAAAATATATAGATACAGGATAACAAAGAGATGAGAAGAAAGTGCATTTGTTTACATAAAAAATTTGTTAGAAAAGAAAGTCCAGTTATTTTGCGATATAGCTGCATAATAATTGATCAATAGTGGCTAGCGGAGAAAGTGTGAACTACGAAGAAACTAATGAAAAATGTATTTTACAATGAATTTGGTTTACAATTTGTTGTAAAAGGGAATTTTTTTTTTTTTTTTGAGTTTAGTAATTGTATAAGTGGAAAACATGGTTGGCAAATTAAAAGCAATTTTTTAGGAGTGAAACATGGTAAATCTAATCGGTTAACAAAAGGGGAAAAATGATTTTGTTAATTTAAAAAGTTGAAAACGTTCAATCAAAATAAAAAGTGGAAAGTTATCCAAAAAAAAAAAAGAAGTGGAAAACTAATGTGAGAGAGAAATGGAGAAGTGGGAGAAAAAACTGTTTTTTATTTTATTTTAATTTAGCTAAAAATTAGGAGTTTTTTAATTACTAATTTTACATGTCTAACCTTATAATTTAAGCCTTAGAAACAGATGAATTTGAGGTATTTTGGGCATAAAAATTGAGGAATCCAAACAGAGGAAGCCCCTTCTATAGTAGTATAGATACTAGTATTATGCCCACACGATGCACAATTTAATTAAAAAATTATATGTAAATAAATCATAATTAATGAACCATAGGAATAAAACCACATTAATTTATAAATATAATTGAGTCACTTTATACAACCACCATTTATGAATTTGTAACTTTTTTTTTAGAAACTTCATGACTCCATAACTTGTAATGATCAAATAAGTAAAATATACCCAAAAAATGGAGGAAAAAATGCAATATGACATATCCAATATAAAAAAATTTTAAATGAAAAATATCTCGCCTTTATGCTCCACATGTTTGGCTTCATAGAACCCTTTACGAATGTTTTTGCAAAATTAAATATTTATAAATATCAATAAAATAAATGAGGAGCAAAATGAAAAAAAAAAAAAAAAAAAAAAAAAAAAAAAAAAAAAAAAAAAAAAAAAAACCTAAACCCTATATATATATATATATATATACACTCTCGTGCGGCTTAATTTACAAAGCATGAATTGCATAAAATAAATTAAAATACCTAAAAAAAAAAAGGAAGAATGAAAATATCAAAATAGAAATAACTTCTTATAAACAAATTTGAAAGTTAAGCGAGAGTATTTCAAACTACATGAAATTTATTATATGCACAAAACCTAATCAACATGACAATAATTCTGGTTGTTATTGATTAGAATTTTAATTTTATTAGGGGTTATTATGAAACACCATATCGTTATATTTAGTATAAATCTACCTAAATTTTCTAAAAAGAAATGGCAATGCACTAAGACATGCAAATCTAAATATTAGAAACTAAAACAAAGTGTTTTTTGTATGATGAAAATCAAAGATAGAGATCAAGGTTAATTTACCTGATTGGCACATCTAATACCAAAATGAAGCAAACTACAAACAATAAGCATCCAAACCCTTTAAGCAAAACCATTGATAAATGCACCAAGTATTCTAACCCAAATCTTTGTAGTGTCCCTCTTCTATATCTATATAGAAATAACACTAATGATATGATGATGCCGAAAAATCACCAGTGAGCCACATGATACTCGCACGCTATGAATGTAACCTACACAACACAAGAAAGGAGAAAGACCTTAACAGAAAGCACCGGTGTGGTGTTAGTCAAATACCCTCCGAAGGTCAAGTTAGAATTGTTTACAACTCCAGAGTGCTAGAGATGGTCAATTATACATCCCTCAATTTGTGAGGGTATTGGGGTTCTTATAGTGGTCGAAAGTTGACCTCTTTTACTTAGAGTCGAAGTCCTTTCCTTGTAGAAATCCTTTTAAGGAGTCCAAAACATGATGGACAAGTCTTTTCCTTATAGAGAAGATCCTCATTAATGCGCGCAGCTTCTAGAACCCTCTTTCCACTAGGATTCTATTTTCCTTAAGATACTATGGTGCTCGCCACAAGTATTTCCATCTAGGGATTCTGTCTGACACGTGGCCCATGGATAAGGAACCGCCCAGCCCACTTCGCAAGGACCCGTCAACTCTAAGAAAAAGGACTCGTGGGGTGACAGTTTAAGATTGGGATGACGGTTGAAAATCCATGGGTCAACGGCTTTAACTCCACAAGTTGCACTAACAGATTGTCAGGAACACATTTATTACTTCATGACACGTGTTACTCCTCTACCAGCTGTTGTCTCGGATCGAGGAGTCGCTTCGTCTTCCGTGTACTTCTTCTATAAACATTAATCCCTTCTCTACTCATTTCTTTTACTTTCAGTAGAAGCACATTGTCAGAGCGCGATCGTCATCTTTGTCAGAGACTAGTCCATCTAGTTCTTGCACAGTTGTCAGCACCTTCATCCATTCATTTTTTAACTCGGTAAGTAGTTTCTTATCCTTCTTCTTTTTAGTTTTCTTGCACCTTTGGTATTCTTTGTCTTTCCTTAGACTTTATGCCCTCGTCACCCTTTCCCAAAACCCGTCAAAGTCTTAGGTTTTGTCATTACATGTAGGTAATGTCTAGTGCGTTGAGTAATCAGTCAGTCATCTGTGACGGGGCGGACTGCAAAGAGGTTTACCTGTCGGGTCACAAAGACCAAGACGATCTGAGCGAAGAGAGGAGTTCGTCTGCATCTTCTCTATCTTCAACAAATAAGGATATGGAGATGATCGAGCCAAATGAGGGTTCCGATGACGGTGGAGATCAAAGAGTTAAGTCCGTCGTGGGTGCTAATGGACTTAGGGAGTTCATCATGCTACCAGAATGGATGGTGAATGCTTTTACGTCCACCATCAAGGAACCTCATTTCAATGCACTTAGAGCCCACTACCAAATCCCAAATTACATCCCCATCCGTCTTCCCTATAAGTCGAAAAAGTGTTACTATGAAAGGGTAGACGATGTTGGAGTGTACGAACAGGTGCTCAAGGCGGGCCTTAGGTTTCCTCTGAGCTCCCTGCACTGTGAACTTCTCAAGAATCTGGGCTTATCCATCAACCAAATATCCCCTAATGCCTTGAGGGTTTTTATAGCAATGGAGGTCCTGTACGGAGCCATGTCGAATGGTACCCGAAGGTTGACGGTGCAGGAATTCCTCCATTGCTACCATCCAGATGAAATAGACAAGTCAATGGGGATGTACAGTTTTGTTCCTAGGAGCCCTGTCTTGAAGGTGATTTATGAAACTCCAGACTCCAACAGGGACTAGAAGAGCCATTACTTCTTCATAAAAGGTGACGGTTAGATGTGTCATCCGAGGGAGACGGAGCACATGCCCATCGACATGACTTGGGGCATAATTAACCCGTCTGGTATACGTCCGTTAGTCTTTGTTTTATTTTGTTTCTTTTATTTTATTTATTATTTTTTTGAGCTTTTGACGTCCGTCCTCTTTTTTACAGTTCGACAGCGCCCTCAAATAGACCTCGAGGAGTTTAACTTCCTTGAAAAAAAATTTGCCAAGTCCAAGCCAGAGGAATGAACTTGTGCAAAACTTGTTAGCCTCAATACCATCCACTAGTATTGTAACGATCCCGAGCCAACTCCAGCAGCAATTAAATACGAAGAGCAAGTTCGTCAACGTGAGTCCGTCATTCTCCATTGTTTAAATAGTTTATGTTTTTATCTCCACCTTACCCGTCTACCTTTCAAAGATGGACGACGCTAAAAGGAAGGCAACGATCAGATTATAGGCGGCCAAAAACAAAGAAACCGGTGCGGATCATATGGGGACGGGCTCAAGTAAACCGTCGGCCAAAAGAAAGCAATCGTCCAAAGGGGACCGTGCACCTAAGAAACCAAAGGTTCCTTTGGAGCTCGTTGTTGGGTTAATGGCTGAGGGTGTTAAAACGGTCACCCCAGCAAAACATGGGGCCGGCAAGGGCCTAATGATTGGTCCATCAGTAAGCCAGAAGAGGCCACCCATCCTACTTCCCAAGGACTCCAAATACGCCTTGGAGAGGCTCTCGTCCATCATAACCACTGAAGATTATGAGGACTTGAGTAACCACTCAACGGAGGCTATGGAAGAGACGGGCCTATTTAGCGTTGCTCAGGTAATTCATCCGTTGTTTTTTTTTTTTTTTTTTTGTCCATCTTTATTTTAGTTTGAAATTAATTTCTGTTCTTCTTCAGGCAATGATTATGATGAAGGGTTTGATGGGATGGTGTCTCAACCATGAGACGACCTTAAGCCGTGTTCGTGATAAAGCCAAGTTGACGGAGGACGAACTTATTGAGTTGAAGAGCTGGAAGGTGACGGTGGAGTAAAAACTAAAACTGGCAGAAGAGGCCCGTGATGAGTACTACCAGATGACGAAAGGTCTGAAGAAAGTTCTGGAGGACAAGGAAAAAGAAATCTGTCAGGCTAAGGAGACGGCAATACAAGAGTACCGTGACTTCGATGCCCTTCTGTCAGAGCTGGGGATTTCCTATAATGACGGGTTCGATGACGCACTCTATCAAGTGAAGAACTTATACCTAAAGCCTTAACCTGTCAACCGTCATCATCAATATTCCAGAACAGACCTCTGTCCAGCCTGCCCAATCAGAGGACACTAATGAGCTTTTTGGAGATGATGCCCCCGTCAATAACATCTCTGTGGACCCAACAGTTGTTGATAGTGAAAAAGATGGGCAGGATCATCAAGTTGAGGAGACCATTACCCCTACTGCAAACTAAAGTTATTTATTTTCATCATTGTTTTTTTCTCTCTTTTTTTTTTTTTTTTTTATATGTAAAAATTGTGGAACAATTTATGGTTTCCCCATCATGTTTTGGGGCTATGTAGACATTTCGCTTGGTGGGCTTTTTACTTTTTGCTTGGTCCGTCGACTTATTTGATATTTTGTTATGGAATGCATCCGTCAACTTTGATAAACACGTTTTTACTTTTCGCGACTTTGGATTTTATCAATACTTTGATAAACTCTGTCCATACTGTAACTTTTCGTGAAAGTTGTCTTATTTAGCTAATCCATCCAATTTATGGGTGTCTAGTTGATATCCATTCGTTTCTGGATTTAAGGTTTTCACCCTCTTTGGACGATCCGTCCATTTCGCGGACATAATCTCTATTCGTCCACTTTTGGACTTAGAAATTTTCATCCCCTTAGGATGATCCATCTGTCTCGTGGATGTAGATTATATCTGTCCATTTTTAGACTTAGAAATTTTCATCCTCTTAGGATGATCTATCCATCTTGTGGACATAGATTTTATCCGTCCATTTTTGGACTTAGACATTTTCATCTTCTTAGGATGATCCATCCATCTTGTGGACGTAGATTTTATCCGTCCATTTTTGGACTTAGGAATTTTCATCCTCTTAGGATGATCCGTCCATCTTGTGGACGTAGATTTTATCAGTCCATTTTTGAACTTAGGAATTTTCATCCTCTTAGGATGATCCGTCCATCTTGTGGACGTAGATTTTATCAGTCCATTTTTGGACTTAGGAATTTTCATCCTCTTAGGATAATCTGTCCATCTTATGGACGTAGATTTTATCTGTCCATTTTTTGGACTTAGGAATTTTCATCCTCTTAGGATGATCCGTAGGATGATCAGTCCATCTTGTGGACGTAGATTTTATCTGTCCATTTTTTGGACTTAGGAATTTTCATCCTCTTAGGATGATCCGTCCATCTTATGGACGTAGATTTTATCCGTCCATTTTTGGACTTAGGAATTTTCATCCTCTTAGGATGATCCGTCCATCTTGTAGACGTAGATTTTATCCGTCCATTTTTTTGGACTTAGAATTCAAGTAGAAAAAACATAGTCGTGTCTGAATATTCCTCTTATTAATTAAAAAGAAAACCATGCGTTTGTAAAAAAGTACCTGCCCCCTTGAGCTTAAAAAGGCACTTGTAGAAAGAATTGTTTGAAGTAAAAACTAGTAAAACTAAATAATAAACTGGGAAATTGGGGAACGTCAATGCTCTTTATATCTTCACACTGTCTCTACTGGTAGTATTTCTGCAGGTGCTCCATGTTCCATGGGTGTTGCATCTTCCGTTCGTTCAAGGTTTCGAGGTGGTAGGTCTCCTTCCTCTGCCATGACGAGATCCTATAGGGTCCTTTCCAATTGGGGCTGAGCTTTCCTTGCGAAGCGTCTCTAGTAGCACCCATTACCTTTCATAGTACAAGATCTTTAACCTGAAAGTCTCTATGCCTGATATTGGAGTTGTAGTATTTTGCCATGAGATTTTGGTACCGCGCCAACCTCTGCTCGGCTGTTGCCCGGACCTCGTCCACTAGGTCTAGTTGAAGGCGCAAGGCTTCTTCGTTCTTATCCTCATTGTAGTTCTCCACCCGATAGCTTGTAAATCCTACTTTCGCTGGGATGACAGCATCACTTCCATATGCTAGCCGAAACAACGTTTCTCCAGTAGGTGTTCTTGCTGTAGTACGATATGCCCATAAGACGCTTAGTAGTTCGTCAAGCCAGATGCCCTTTGCCCCCTCGAGCCAGGTCTTGATCATCTTAAGCAAGAACCGATTCATGACTTCGACTTGTCCATTGGCCTGTGGGTGTGCGGGTGAAGAGTAATGATTCTTGATACCCAGCTCCAAATAGAAGTCTCTAAATGCGCTATTGTCGAACTGCTTTCCATTGTCGAAGACTAGCACTCTTGGTATCCCGTACCTGTAGATAATATTCCTCCAAACAAAGTTTTGAATGTTTTTCTCCATGATAGTGGCTAGGGCCTCTGCTTTCACCCACTTAGTGAAGTAGTCGATACCAACTACCAGAAATTTTAGTTGCCTTACTGCTATCGAGAAGGGGCCCATGATGTCTAATTCCCATTGGGCGAATGGCCAAGGGGCCGTCATGGGTGTCAGCTCCTCGGACGGTTGCCTGATCAGATTATTAAATTTCTGACATTTGTCGTAGATCTTAACGTAAGCTTGTGCATCCCTTAGCATTGTAGGCCAATAGTACCTTGCCCGGATCAACTTGTGTACTGAAGACCGTGCTCCTGAGTGGTTTCCACAGATGACCTCATGGACTTCTCTCATCACGTAGTCTGCTTCCTCATGATTTAAACATCTTAGGTACAGTCGTGAGAATCCCCTTTTATATAAGACATCCTTGATCAGCACAAATCGTGAGGCTTAGGCTTTTAATTTCCTGGCTGCGTCTTTTTCGTCTGGTAACATGCCAGATCTCAGGTATGCCGTTAATGGCGTAGTCCAATTGCTCTCAGAATCTACTTCCTATACAT
The DNA here is from genome assembly GCF_002906115.3 of Quercus suber. Classification (NCBI taxonomy): domain Eukaryota; kingdom Viridiplantae; phylum Streptophyta; class Magnoliopsida; order Fagales; family Fagaceae; genus Quercus; species Quercus suber. Next base: position 333,801 of record NW_027070010.1, on the reverse strand, counting down.
TTGCCTCGTCATCGATGAGTGAGGAGTTTTGAATAAACGACAATACCTGCTCAGGGGCAATCATAAATTCTGCTGAGGTGGCTTTCGCTAGACGGTCGACACATTCATTTTCTTCTCTTGGGATTTGAATGACTCTGACTTTGACGCTGCTAACCCGATTCTTCACTTCTTCTAGATATCTCCTCATCCTTTCATTCTTGCACTCGTAACTGTCGTTGACCTGACTTGCTATCACCTGGGAGTCGCAATGTAAAATCACGTCTTCTGCTCCTGATGCTTTTGCCAGGTCTAGTCCTACCACCAATGTTTCATATTCGGCCTTATTGTTCGTTGTGGGGAAGTCTAGTCGAATCATGCATTCGATCTTATCTCCCTTCGGGATTTTAATTACCACACCGGCTCCTCCTACGCGTTTATTAGAAGATCCATCCATGTGGATGCTCCACTGCTTAGCGGTCTTTGCCCCCTTACCTTCAGCTTGAGTAAATTCGGCAATGAAATTGGCCATAGCTTGTCCCTTTATCGTGGTTCGCGGGCGGTACTATATATCAAACTCACTCAGTTCTATCGCCCATAAAGCCATCCTTCTGGCTGCCTTCAGACTACTCATTGCTCTTCTTAGGGTTGATCCGTCAAGACTATAATGGTATGCGCTTGGAAATAAGGCTTGAGCTTTCGCGCCACTATTACCAGCGCAAAGGCTAATTTCTCTATATGGGGGTACCTCTCTTCTGCTCCTTGGAATGCCCGGCTTATGAAGTAGATGGGTCTTTGGGATCCACGTTCCTCTTTTACCAAGGCCACGCTTACTGCCACTTGCGAAACAGCTAAGTAGAGGTAAAGTTCTTCCCCTGGTTCGGATGGGCTGAGCAATGGTGGGAATGAAAGGTACTTCTTTAAATCTTCAAATGCCTTTTAGCACTCGTTTGTCCATTCAAATGACTTTTTGAGAGTGCGGAAGAATGGTAGACACTTGTCCATCGCTTTCGAGATGAACCTGTTTAACGCCGCAACCTTGCCGTTCAAGCTCTGCACCTTCTTAACCGTCTTCGGCGGGTCTAACTCTATTATAGCCCGTATCTTTTCTGAGTTAGACTCTATACCCCTTTGGGATACCATGAATCCCAAGAATTTCCCTGCCATCACTCCGAATGCGCACTTGCTTAGGTTTAGCTTTATGTTATATGAGCGGAGGGTATCGAATGTCTCTCAGAGGTTGTCTAGGTGATCATCTTCATGCAGGCACTTCACTAGCATGTCATCAATATAGACTTGCACGTTCCTCCTAATCTAGTGTGTGAACATTTTGTTCATCAGCCTTTCGTAAGTTACCCCTGCGTTCTTGAGCCCAAACGGCATTACCCTGTAGCAAAAAAGTCCTTGGCTAGTGACAAAGGAAGTTTTCTCTTGATCAGCCTCCTTCATCTTGATTTGATTGTAGCCCGAAAAGGCATCCATGAAGCTTAGAAGCTGGTGTCTCGCCGTCAAGTCCACCAAAGTGTCTATCCGAGGTAGTGGGTAGCTGTCTTTTAGGCACGCCCTGTTGAGGTCCGTGAAGTCAACACACATTCATCATTTTTCGTTAGCCTTCTTTACCATGACTACGTTTGCCAGCCAGTCAGGGTAGACACTTCTCAAATAAAATCTGCTTCTAGCAGCTTCCTGACCTGTTATCCTATCGCTCTGTCCCATTCTTGTGCGAA